>NC_068357.1:92894533-92897033 GCF_020536995.1 Dreissena polymorpha | reverse complement strand
CTTGTCATCCAAAGACAAGAAAAAGAAGGCATCCAAGTTTGCCACACTTCGGAAGAAACTTACCCGCGTTAGAAGACACAGTAAGTCTATGGATTATGGAAAAGCCTTGAGAGAATTAATATCCACCTGGCCAACCAGAGACATAGCTGCTCTGGTTCAACAGTATGAGGCACTAATTGCCATGAAGGAGTTGTCAATTTCAACAAATTTAGCACGACCAGCTGCAAAAAACTACTGTCAAGACCTTTCACACTTGTATGATTTCAAGTACTGTACTGATGTGGACTTGATCTTTAAAGGCGTTTGCTTCCCAGTTCACAGGGCTTTGCTGTGTGCAAGGAGTCCATTCTTTAGAGACATTTTATCAAGAAAACATGACACCTTTCCGCGTGTTCATATTAAATTACGAACACACGGTGTTGACGTAAGTCTGTTTTCAGTTGTGTTACGTTATTTATATTCAGACTCAATTAATTACAATGACATCCATTCAGATTGTCAAGGAGTTTTGTACAAGGTGGCAACGGAACTTGGAATGCCGAATCCCTTGCAGCAAGATATGAGAACTTTGTTGGAGTCCTCAGAATACTGTGATGCTGTTCTTGTGTTCACAAATGAGCCGGATTTAAACGAAAGCTTTTCTTCAGAGGCTGGATCGACTGAAGGATTGAATAGGTCAAATCTGGAACTGCCATGTCATAAGGCCATTCTGGCAGCAAGGTCTCTGTTTTTCAGGAATGTGCTGTTAAGGAGGGCTAGATCAGGTGAAGAATTGACCGATATAGCATTAAATACGCCAACTCGGATAGTGTTGGATGAATCTGTGATCCCACGGCGTTACGCGCGTGTTCTATTGCATGCCTTATATCTAGACAGTGTAGATTTATCTTTAATTATGCGGGGAAGTGCAAGCATGTGTAGCCTAAGTGAAGTGCAGGCCATAGTGGCCGGCAAGGGGCAAATGACGCTAGTTGATGAGGCGATGGAAATTTACCAAATTGGTCAGTTCCTAGATATACCAGCAATTTCTCAAGGTATGCACTTTAATGCTTTTTTAATTTACATGTACCTATCGTGTTAAAAAATTACATTAACGGTATATTGAATTATGTTAAACTTTAAATAATACTCAAAGCAATGTTCTTTGTTTATTGATTGGGAATGTGTTATTTTTTAAAAGTTGCTGTATCATATAAAAACTTGATTTGAGAAATAACACATTGATCTTTTTTCTGACAAAAGTATTGATGATTAGATTTTATATAACTAACAGTTATAAATGTAAAAAGAAAACTTTATATACATGAACATGTACTTCACAGACATTTTTGTTGAGAATAATAATTTCTAACACGAGTCTGTAATCACTAATATGAAGCTTGTTTGATACAAAACATGAAGTAAGTTCCATGGGTTTATTTGATTAACAGGATCATACTATATTTTCAAACATTATTAAATAGTTAAAATTAAATTATATTTGCTTAACAGGCACGTTTCTGAACTGGACTACCATGATTTGTCTTAGTCCTAAACTAGTCAAACACAAGTCCATAACCAGTCAAACACATGACTAAATTGAAAATTTCCATACCTAAAAACAATATTGCATACATGTAACAAAACCAAACCATAAATGCGATTCCAATCCCATGAGTGTAACATAACTACATTGTAAACCATAAATGCAACTCCACTCTATTGAGTATAACTTATTAAACTAAACCTTTAATGCAATTCCACTCCACTAGGATGTGAAGACATAATTGTGGACAGTCTCAGTGTAGACAACCTGATCTCGGTGCTAGCATGGAGCGAGGAGCCTCACGGCTCTCTGTGGGTCCAGCGCCAGGCCCTGCACTTCCTGCGAGAGGAGTTCCTTCAGATCGGGAACTCGCCTGTACTGTTTGAGCTTCGTAAGAGGCATCTGGTTGAGGCGCTGAGCTCGGATCTTCTGCAGGTTGGTGTATGACAGGGATGGCGAAATCTATGGAGCCTGGTTTTGGGAGATCTGGGCTTAATGCATGTGCTTAAAGTTCCCATTTTGCATTGGCTAATCAGGGACAACACTTTCTGCTTTTATGGAAATTTTAGTTATGCCCCCCTTCGAAGAAGAGGGGGTATATTGCTTTGCTCATGTCAGTCGGTCGGTCGGCAGGGGTGGCGAAATCAAATGTCCGAGTTGCCCGAGTCGTACATTTGCTTGTCTGGGCAACTGATTTTTTTCAATTAAGTTGTCCGTGGACAACAAGTTTTTTAAAAGTCGGGTCCAGGTATACAAAAAAATACATTGTATTAAAGCCGTAATTAAGTTTTACAAAACCGGATGTTGACATGCGATTACATTGTCAGTGCTATTTGCGGAGCAATCAAGCTAAAATACGGGCACTCTCCTGCGCAGTGATCTCCCTTATTATATAAGAGACCAGGAGCATGCCGCATTTTAAACATTCGGCCCGACTGTTAGACAGTGTACAGACTGGTTTCTTTATTTTTACAA
>NC_068357.1:92699533-92889533 GCF_020536995.1 Dreissena polymorpha | reverse complement strand
GATTGTGTGTCTTTGTAAATTTGAGGCTGAATAAATCTTTGCTGAATCAGGGCTTTTTTTCCTGACTTTGTGAAGCGGCCCTGGCCCCTCACTTTGTGAAAAATTGAGTCGCTAACTTTTCAAAATTGTGAAAAATTGAGTCGCGAACTTCTTAAAATTGTGAAAAAACAAGTCGTTAACTTCTTAAAATTGTGAAATTCAAAGTTCAAGGCATTAGTATAGTTAAAGCATGTTAAACACTTGAATATTATCAAAATTTTCTTAAATAATGCAATAAAGGCATTTTTTCCTTCTATGAATACTGTATTTGATACAATAACAACACATATACATTTATCTGATTTGCAAAACATTCATGTACCAAATGCAACTAAAATACCTGGTCCCAACACTTCTTTACCACAGGAATAACATTTATAAACATAGAACATTTCAAGGACAATTACTCAGACATGTTCTGGACTTTACAGCTTTAGAAATCTGTTCTTTTTACTCTTGAAAATGTCAATAATTCTCTCGCCAGTGCATGATGATCTCCCTGGGAGGTTGTCATTTGATCTGAAACATTAGGTATACATTGAACAACAGTACTTTTGTAAGAAATGTAAACGAGTTATTTTATTTTTCACATTTTTTCACAAAACATAAATAGACTACATACAAAGTTTGAATCATGATTATGCCTCATGAATATGCATTTAAATTAAAAAAAAAATATATGAAGGGACCATATTATTTACTTTAACCAAGATTTACAATCGTAAACAGATACGAATAACAAGTCTCGGTCATCAATACTAGGGGATGTTTTGGCTAGGGGCTGTTTTGACTAGCTTCCATCAATACATAAGCCGCGGCAGATGCTTTCACTTTTATCAAATGACTTTCCTTATAATGTTATCAATGTGCATGTTTCAAAACTTACCCTTCTGTAGAAAGCTGTTGTTTCTTCACTGTTATCCCAAATTTCAATAAATCGGAAATATTTTGCGGTTTGTTTTAATTTTCTTAGTGTAGTAACGAGCGTTCCGCGTCGCCATTTTTTTATAGTGACATTGCTAGGCAGAGCTTTTACTATTTACGCCGGTTTCACCGGTTACACAACACTTTAAAATCGATTAAAACAAGCAAACATCGGTAACGCGAGTCGACAATTTTTCGCGAAATCGGAATTAAAAACAAGGTTATGAAACTTAAACTTCTGTTCCGAAATGGCCGTTTTTGACAGTTTTGAGCACGAAAAGTCTGTTTTTCACGATTTAAAACAGCCGTTTTTGTAAATATTCACGGCCATGTCAGGTTCGTGAATTGGCCGTATGAAAATTATGAAATGTCCATCCACGGCCAATCGAAAAGAAGGAAAAAAAACCCTGCTGAATTGCACTACATCGTCGTATTTAAAAAAAAGAAGCAAAATATGTTGATAAAACATATAAAACCTACTCACCCTGAAGTTTTATTAGTAAGATTTCAATACATGCAGTCCTTAGCGCCACCTTGGAAGTTGCATTGGCTCATTTATTAGCTCGGCTGTGTTCGGAGAAGACCCGAGGTATTGTCATAGCCAGCTCGTCGTCCGCCGTCCACGTCATGCTAAAACCTTGACATTTTGCTCTAACATCAAAGTACTCCCACCTTCAACTTTTAAACTTCATATGTAGATGCACCTTGATGAGTTCTACACGCCACACCCATTTTTGGGTCAATAGTTCAAAGGTCAAGGTAACTGTTACCTCTAAAAAAAAAAAAAATTCTGACACAATTTCATTTATTCATAATTCAGACGAGCGTTAGCACCCGTTATGCGGGGCTCTGGTTATAAAAAAGAGGGGCGCCTGTGATTAACGGCTGTGAAAAAAAGCCTGATGATTTTGTGCATTTAAGGTAAGTGTTACTTATTTAGAATCTTAAGATTGCAAAATGGTTTATCATTTGAGTCTCTGTGTAGGCGAACGTGGTTTAATGTGTGTGCCTAAAGTATTGTCACAGATTAGCTTGTGCAGTCTGCTTGACTTAACTGGGTTTTTTTTAATAAGTGTATTCCTTTAAGAAAAAATAACAAATAAATGGAATGTGTTGTCCCTGATAAGCCTGCACAGGCTAATCTGGGACGGCACGTAATTCACATGCATCCTGTTTTCCCAGAGCGAGGCAAATTTGTATATATGTTATAATCACACCTGATCATTTCACAGATACATTTTAATTAATGTTAAAAGAACATTTTTTGAACATAACATTTTCTTTAAAAAAGAAATCCCCAAAACTGAGTAACTCTTTGGAAATAATAATGTCATACTTAAGTTAGTTTCAGACTATAACCAGATTTATTTTTATGAAAACAGGAACATTTACAAATAATTTATATGGGCAAAATTAACGATCATTTTGATTGTGACAAAATAATTCTTTGCCACAAAAATCTTGCCTAGCAGTACTTTAAATTAAACTGTGTAACACAGAAGAGTATTTCTTCTACCTTCAGCTGATTTCCTCCCTTGAAATGTTACTTATATTTAAAAATACTGTTGTTTTAAATGTTTTAAATTTAGAAATACTGTTGTTTTAAATTAGGCTAGGTCTAATAAAATTTGATTTTTTTCCCCAAATCTTTAAGGGGTTAGAGCATTTTCCTTCACACTAGGGGGTATTGGCTACAGTTGTTTCCTTTCTGAATATTACCAATTATTTCCACCCATGGCCAAAGAAATAAGCTCTTTAATATCACCCATACATGTCATAATAATGTAATACATTTTCACAATCATTACCATGGTTTCATGTTACAGGCATGATACTTATTTATTTAAATGTGGAAAAATATACTTCAGAGCCCAATCTTCTGAGCCACACAGCCCACAGCGTTAGCAAGAAAGGGGTCAAACGGCGTGACTTCAATGATGTGGAACTGAGAGAAATCATGGCAGAGATCCTACCATTGGTGCGAATGGACCACGTCATCCCGCACAACAACGAGGTGTTGATGAGCGCGATACGCCGCGGCGTAGTCAGCCTTCCACCGAGTCACATGTACAGCGATGACACGGGGGTTGGGCAAACTGCTGCAGCTTGGGTGCCTGGGAGAAACAATGGCATGTTCATGAAACCAAGGCTGTTCACACCGTACTATGATGAAGCTAAGGTAGGCAATTGCAGTTTTATTGAATCTCGTTCTGGGAAAACTGGGCTTAATGCTGTCTGCACGGGCTTATCAGGGCGGGTACTTTCTGGTTTAAACTGGATTTGCTTTTAGAAGAGACTTTCTTTAAATATACAAATTCATATGAGTGGAAAATCTTGCACCAGAATTACCTGTGCAGATTGCAAAGGTTAATCTGGGGAAGCACTTAATGCCCATGTATTAGCTCCAATTTTCCCAGGATGTGGCTAAATTTTTAATTTATTCATGTAATTAGTTAATAGGACAGTTAACTTACCTGGTTGTTTATTTTTATGAGAGACACAAGTTTTTGCATGAGATTGATTGTTATGCCCCCCTTCGAAGAAGAGGGGGGTATATTGCTTTGCACATGTCGGTCGGTCGGTCGGTCTGTCGGTCGGTCCGTCCACCAGGTGGTTTCCGGATGATAACTCAAGAACGCTTGGGCCTAGGATCATGAAACTTCATAGGTACATTGATCATGACTCGCATATGACCCCTATTGATTTTGAGGTCACTAGGTCAAAGGTCAAGGTCACGGTGACCCGAAATAGTAAAATGGTTTCTGGATGATAACTCAAGAACGCTTAGGCCTAGGATCATGAAACTTGATAGGTAGATTGATCATGACTCGCAGATGACCCCTATTGATTTTCAGGTCACTAGGTCAAAGGTCAAGGTCACAGTGACCCGAAATAGTAAAATGGTTTCCGGATGATAACTCAAGAACGCTTTGGCCTAGGATCATGAAACTTGATAGGTAGATTGATCATGACCCGCAGATGACCCCTATTGATTTTCAGGTCACTAGGTCAAAGGTCAAGGTCACAGTGACCCGAAATAGTAAAATGGTTTCCTGATGATAACTCCAGAACGCTTATGCCTAGGATCATGAAACTTCGTAGGTAGATTGATAATGGCTGGCAAATAACCCCTATTGATTTTCAGGTCACTAGGTCAAAGGTCAAGGTCATGGTGACCCGAAATAGTAAAATGGTTTCCGGATGATAACTCAAGAACGCTTATGCCTAGGATCATGAAACTTCATAGGTACATTGATCATGACTCGCAGATGACCCATATTGATTTTCAGGTCACTAGGTCAAAGGTCAAGGTCACGGTGACCCGAAATAGTAAAATGGTTTCCTGATGATAACTCAAGAGCGCTTATGCCTAGGATCATGAAACTTGATAGGTAGATTGATCATGACTCAAAGTTGACCCCTATTGATTTTCAGGTCACTATATCAATGGTCAAGGTCACGGTGACCTGAAATAGTAAAATGGTTTCCGGATGATAACTCAAGATCGCTTTTGGCTAGGATCATGAAACTTCATAGGTACATTGATCATGACTGGCAGATGACCCCTATTGATTGTCAGGTAACTAGGTCAAAGGTTAAGGTCACAGTGACAAAAAACATATTCACACAATGGCTGTCACTTCAACGGAGAGCCCATATGGGGGGCATGCATGTTTAACAAACAGCCCTTGTTTTAACTTGCTGGGAGGGATGTATTTTCATGTTCCACTATGTTCTATAAATACCTGGGTTTGTAAGCATTTATTAAAATGATAATTCTAATGGTTTGTTATGATAACAATGTTTCATCTTGTACACATAACATACATTTTGTATTTATGACAATAGTGTACATGTTTACCGTTAGCTTGCCTGCTGTCTTATCTTGACCTTTTAAAAAAAATTGTTGATATCTCTTTTAATTTTTTTTCCCAAAGTATTTATAAATCCCATCAAGCAATATTGACAATAAAAAAAGAAAGCGCCAAAATATAATTGAAAAAAAAGCTGCAGCATTTTTCTGACTTACTTCATTTAGAATTTTAATTATCTGCTTTGATGATTATCTCTGGCAATATTTCATTACACATAGGTGCACAGACATTGAAAGCTCTGAAAGCTCTGAAGACTTGGGAATTCATTGTCAGTAATCAGATTCCAGCAAAAATCAAACAGATAGACATTTCGATGTGCCAGATTAATTGGCCATAAAACACTCTTTAAGTTTTAATATGATTTCAAATCTTTTATCAGTAGTCATTTAAAATGTATATATTTCTATATATATGCATTAATTTGCAAAACTATTATTTTACAGATTCAGCATTTTTTAGTTTAAAATAATACAAATCAGGTGCGTGTGAATATTATGTCATAATAATGTAATACTTTATGTATGACAGAGTATGCTAGAAGAGCGTGAAATGTCAAGCAACGCTGACCACAACTATCCTCGAGTGCGTACGATACAGATGTCCTCAATACCTGACACCCTGTACATGGTCGATGACCCCCAATATGTCCAGCAGTTCATGGCGGTCAACCCTGTACCTCTCAGCAACATTGACATCGTATCAGGCTCCATACCAGGTAGGGAAGGTGTTTCTGGGACAGTTAATCAAAATGCGTAAATGAATATTATTATACCCCCACAAACAAAGTTTAGGGGGGTATGGTATATAGGAGTGAGCTTGTCTGTCTGTCGGTCGGTTGGTCTGTATTGAGTGTCCGCTCTCTAGTTCAAGTTGTTTTCATCCGATCTTCACCAAACTTGATCAGATGTTGTATATAGATTTTGTCTAGGTCAAGTTCGAATATGGGTCATGCCGGGTAAAAAACTAGGTCACAGGGTCACTTAGTGCGTTTTAAACATTGAGCATGGAATCCGCTCTCTAATTCAAGTAGTTTTCATCAAAACCTCACCAAACTTGGTCAGAAGTTGTATCTAGATGAATAAGATGATGTGTATGTCAAGTTTGAACATGGGCCATTACGGGTCAAAAACTAGGTTATGGGGTCACTTGGTGCGTTTTAAACATCTAGCATGGTGTCCGCTGTTTTTTTTTAAAGACAAAATGCAAAATATTCTGTGTCAATGCGTTATGTGGGGGTATTCATCACGTCTGTGACAAAGCTCGAGTTTGGGGTGGGAATTTTTCATCTTTACGGTTGATGTTCTTCATTTCAATCCCAAGATAATTTGTCTGTCTGTCCAGCATTCCGTTTTCTGGAGGTATTTTATGCAACACTTTCAGATATTGAGCGGATTTTTGGTATGTAAGTCTACCTACATTACCTACAGATGTGAGCTTCGTTAGGGTCCATTGATCTTTGGCGAAGTTATGGACTTTGGATTTTGGATGGGTCTATAATAACCGTTCTCCGGAGGTTCTTTATGAAATCCTTTCAGATATTAAGCTGATTTTTGGTTGGTGAGTCCACCTACATGTACATGACTTACAGATTAAGTGTGAGTTTCATTCCTGTCCATTGATTTTTGGTGAAGTTATGGGACTTGGCCTTGGAAATTTTCTCTGTAATAACTGTTTTTGGTAGGATTTTTACAAAACACTTTCAGATATTGGCCTGCTATTTGGTGTGTTAGTCTATCTACATGACTTACAGATGAAGTGTGAGTTTTGTGTTGGTCCATAGATGATAGAATTTTTGTAAAGTAATGGGCCTCGGAATAACTGCTTTGCGGCTTCAAAGCGCAGTAGGGGGCATAGGTTTCACAAATACAGGTCTTGCTAATTTGACAATTAACTGAATATTCAGAGCTACATGTATACTACACACCCAATTGTCGTTCAGAGCTCCAGATAAGGTTTTGTGAAATTCTTAAGTTACTACCAGATTTTCAAAAAGAATTCTTAACTCTGAAATTTTATTCTTAACGTTACTACTAAGTTTTGGAAAATAATTCTTATTTTTTCTAAATGACCTAAACATAAATAATAATGGTTATTTTCATGCAAAAAAAATGAAATTAAACATACTAGCAACTTTATTTATACGAGTTCAACAGTGTCTTTTCAGTATTATACAATTTTATTTTTCAAATACCTTCATATGCCCAAACTGTGCTTAGATTGCATGCCTTAGATGAATTTTTACATATTTCACAAATAAAACGGGTCTCCCCTTCAATCTTTTCAACGATTAGCCACGGGACTTGTCCCTTCCACTCGTTCAATGTTTTTTTAACCAGGTTTTCCGAAGGAAAAAACTGGTTATTAGATTAGCGAATGCGGGCGGGCTGGCTGGCTGGCTGGCTGGCTGGCTGGCTGGCTGGCTGGCGGGCTGGCGGGCTGGCGGGCGGGCGGAACAAGCTTGTCTGGGCCATTACTTTGTCGTTCATTGTGAGATTTTAAAATCATTTGGCACATTTGTTAACCATCATTAGACGGTGTGTCGCGCGAAAAAATTACCTCAATATCTCCAAGTTCAAGGTCACACTTTGAGTTCAAAGGTAAAAAATAGCCATAAATGAGCTTGTCTGGGATATAACTATGTCATTCATTATGAGATTTTAAAATCATTTGGCACATTTGTTCACCATCATGGGACGGTGTGTCGCACGAAAGAATCACGTCAATATCTCCAATGTCAAGGTCGCCACGACTAAAAATATATTTTTTTAAAAACAAACTTACAAAGGGGGTTAATTTTGTTTGTTCATTTCAAAAGTTCAGTTTGAGTTGTCTCCCTTTATCATATTTTTTTTCACAATGAAAACCTGGTTTTGTGACAATTTCGTCCCTTGTTTGTGTTTAAGTTTGGACCTGTCGTGTCACGTTTTTGTTTAGCTTTTCCGACTGTGTCGGCAACTGAACATACATCATCGTATAAGATCTTTTCTATAATGTCTTTCTAAACATTTAACTTCCGCTCACTTTGCGTACAATATGTTAAAAGCGTGTTTTTGGACGCTTTGCAGTTTTTTAGGACGCTCTCTGGGCCGCTTTTATTGGAAAAAATGCTCTTTGTTAAACAAACCCGATAACCATTCTATATAAGCACCGCAAAGATCTTTAATACGCGAAAAGAACTCAATAAAAATCGATACGAACTGATGTAAAAATAATATTCGTAACTTGATTTTGTAATTCTTAATGGTACGACAAGATTTTGAAATAAATACGTAACGGACTTGAAAATAATTCGTAATTACGAAAATATGACCCTTATATGGAGCTCTGGTCGTTGTCTTGGGAATGCTCTTGTTAAGGGAACTTACCACTGTTTCTACTACAAGCGTATTTCACACATGTTCATTGTGTGCGTTTGTTTAACAAGTTCCATTACACTGACACTTACACCCCAAATACCCTTTTAAGGTTTAAATGTATCTACTTAATAGCTTACATGCAGACCTAGTATAGGGTTGTGTTTGTTGCCAGGTGGGTCAAGGTCACTAGCTAAAACAGGTTCAACGTTTACGATCAACTTCAGTAAGGATGCAGATACTGTGTGGACATGTTTGTGTGTGAAGGAGATTGAAAGCTTAAAGACTGTAAATAGCGCACAATAATGTACTAGTAGGTCAACCAGAATATCAGCCAGAAGTGTGTGAATTAGATTCTATTTTGCTCCAGTAAACAGGAATATAAATTTAGTCTAGATTTTACATGACTCTGAGAAGAAATGCTAAGTGCAGTTCCACTGAATAAGCCTCAGAGAATAAAGTTTTTTATTTCTTACCTCTTGCTGCAACAGACACTTTTGAATGAAAGCTTGTCGCTTGAGCGCAGAACCAGAAATGCAATTTAGATAAATTCAATCAGAACATTTCCCTGGTTCATTGCAAGGAGTACAAAATTTTCTGGTTTGTTGGCTTGTCTGTCTTCCCACACAGTGCAAACAGCACTCTTGATAGGGATTCACAAAATAAGTAACAGTACTCCTCAAAAATTTAGAAAAAGGAGTAATGAAGAAAAATAAAGAGTATTAATACTCTATAGGCAGAATCTATAGTGTGGTTAGGGACACAAAAAGAGATTATGCAATGTAATTATTTATCCATACTTTTATTGACCCCTGTTTTACATTTAAGTTTAACTACTCTTTGAGTTTTTTTCTTGGCTTAAAGTCAGCCAACAGTGTTTTTTTTCTTCTTTTTTTCATTCGCTGCGACAAATGTATTGCCCTGGTTGGATCAAACACACAAAGCTTTTTCCCAAGCATGCATATTTTAATGAGGACATCCAACTTCTCACTCTTAAGTGATGCTCTGCCTTTGTCCGTCAGCCTAGTCTGAAAACTAAAGCTGTGTTCACACTCTACACTTGTGATTGACATAGTTAAGGCAATAGATGGCAAAACAGCAAAGTTTGGGAGAGTATTTTTTGTGACACAAAATTATTTTCTGACATAATTTAGGTGTGTCTAAATTACTGTAAGTTCTATTGTTGCAAATACAAGTGACATTTTTAGCAGCCTTTTTGCATTGCTCACAATGGAGTCGTTTGCAGTCGTCATATGTTGAAGTACAAAGCCACGGACACAGTGCTTTCCATTCGCATAACATTTTGTCCTTCACTTGTTCACTGTCATGTTTCCTTTTGGATTCATGGTTTTTAGTTACATCCTCCAAAATAGATTCCAATATTGGAACAACACTTTTTTTTACATCGAACTGCGCCGCACTGTCTTTGCTGAAGTACTTATAAATGTTGTTGTTTTGCGTAGTTCGAATATGGGTCATGCCGGGTAAAAAACTAGGTCACAGGGTCACTTAGTGCGTTTTAAACATTGAGCATGGTGTCCGCTCTCTAATTCAAGTAGTTTTCATCAAAGCTTCACCAGACTTGGTCAGAAGTTGTATATAGATGAATAAGATAATGTGTATGTCAAGTTCGAACATGGGCCATGCCGGGTCAAAAACTAGGTCATGGGGTCACTTGGTGCTTTTAAACATTGAGCATGGTGCCCGCTGTTTTTTTTTAAAAGACAAAATGCAAAATATTCTGTGTCAATGCGGCATGTGGGGGTATTCATCACGTCTGTGACAAAGCTCTAGTTTGGGGTGGGATTTTTTCATCTTTACGGTTGATGTTCTTCATTTCAATCCCAAGATAATTTTTATGCCCCTGTAGGGTATCATAGCAGTCTGACTGTCTGTCTGTCCAGCATTCCGTTTTCTGGAGGTATTTTATGCAACACTTTCAGATATTGAGCGGATTTTTGGTATGTAAGTCTACCTACATTACCTATAGATGTGAGTTTCGTTAGGGTCCATTGACCTTTGGCGAAGTTATGGACTTTGGATTTTCTCTATAATAACCGCTTTCAGGAGGTTCTTTATGAAATCCTTTCAGATCTTAAGCTGATTTTTGGTTGGTGAGTCCACCTACATGTACATGACAAACAGATTAAGTGTGAGTTTCATTCCTGTTCATTGATTTTTGGCGAAGTCATGGACCTTGGCCTTGGAAATTTTCTCTGTAATAACTGTTTTCGGTAGGATTTTTACAAAACACTTTCAGATATTGGCCTGCTATTTCGTGTGTTAGTCTATCTACATGACTTACAGATGAAGTGTGAGTTTTGTGTTGGTCCATAGATGATAGAATTTTTGTAAAGTAATGGGCCTCGGAATAACTGCTTTGCGGCTTCAAAGCGCAGTAGGGGGCATTGTGTTTCACAAACACAGGTCTTGCTAATTTGACATTTAACTGAATATTCAGAGCTATACTACACACCCAATTGTCGTTGTCTTGGGAATGCTCTTGTTAAGGGAACGTACCACTGTTTCTACTACAAGCGTACTTCACACATGTTCATTGTGTGCGTTCGTTTAACAAGTTCCATAACACTGACACTTACACCCCAAATACCCTTTTAAGGTTTATATGTATCTAATTAATAGCTTACATGCAGACCTAATATAGGGTTGCATTTGTTGCCAGCTTGGTCAAGGTCACTAGCTTAAACAGGTTAAATGTTAAGATCAACTTCAGTATGGATGCAGATATTGTGTGGACACGTTTGTGTGTGAAGGAGATTGAAAGCTTCAAGACTGTAAATAGCGCACAATAATGAACCAGTAGGTCAACCAGAATATCAGCCAGAAGTGCGTTAATTAGTTTCTATTTCGCTCCAGTAAACAGAAGTATAAATTTAGTCTAGATTTTACATGACTCTGAGAAGAAATGCTAAGTACAGCTCCATTGAATAAGCCTCAAAGAATAAAGTTTTTTATTTCTTACCTCTTGCTGCAACAGACACTTTTGAATGAAAGCTTGTCGCTTGAGCGCAGAACAAGAAATGCAATTTAGATAAATTCAATCAGAACATTTCCCTGGTCCATTGCAAGGAGTACAAAATTTTCTGGTTTGTTGGCTTGTCTGTCTTCCCACACAGTGCAAACAGCACTCTTGATAGGGATTCACAAAATAAGTAACAGTATTTTTCAAAAATTTAGAAAAAGGAGTAATGAAGAAAAATAAAGAGTATTAATACTCTATAGGCAGAATCTATAGTGTGGTTAGGGACACAAAAAGAGATTATGCAATGTAATTATTTATCCATACTTTTATTGACCCCTGTTTTACATTTAAGTTTAACTACTCTTTGAGTTTTTTTCTTGGCTTAAAGTCAGCCAACAGTGTTTTTTTTCTTCTTTTTTTCATTCGCTGCGACAAATGTATTGCCCTGGTTGGATCAAACACACAAAGCTTTTTCCCAAGCATGCATATTTTAATGAGGACATCCAACTTCTCACTCTTAAGTGATGCTCTGCCTTTGTCCGTCAGCCTAGTCTGAAAACTAAAGCTGTGTTCACACTCTACACTTGTGATTGACATAGTTAAGGCAATAGATGGCAAAACAGCAAAGTTTGGGAGAGTATTTTTTGTGACACAAAATTATTTTCTGACATAATTTAGGTGTGTCTAATTTACTGTAAGTTCTATTGTTGCAAATACAAGTGACATTTTTAGCAGCCTTTTTGCATTGCTCACAATGGAGTCGTTTGCAGTCGTCATATGTTGAAGTACAAAGCCACGGACACAGTGCTTTCCATTCGCATAACATTTTGTCCTTCACTTGTTCACTGTCATGTTTCCTTTTGGATTCATGGTTTTTAGTTACATCCTCCAAAATAGATTCCAATATTGGAACAACACTTTTTTTTACATCGAACTGCGCCGCACTGTCTTTGCTGAAGTACTTATAAATGTTGTTGTTTTGCGTAGATGTCTTCTAAATGGTCGCCTAACACGAGCAGATGCCATTTTTCCTGCACCAAATATATAATTAACAGATTGTGTGATCAGCAAATACTAAAATTTTCGGCGATATTATAGCGAAACAGTGAGAATTCAAACAAGTTACAGTTCTCTCCCTTGCTAAGTGGTTTAAATCCACTTACTTTTTGGAAATTCAGTACACGACCAAAAAGAAAAAAATGCATATTTGTATGCATATTTATGTAATTTAATTTGCGTATTTACGAAAATAAGCCCTTTATCAAGAGTGCTGCATATGAAAATGTTGAATTTGCAAATTTCATAAATAAAGAATTGGTAGTCACAGATATTTTTCTTATTTGTTTCTTATATTTAGTACATTGGTATCATTCTGTAATAAAGCTATGAAAAATCGACATATCATGTTTTTAAGTACAGAACGGCTGAACTATAAAGCGACTTTCTAACAGTTGTACTTGAGAAAATCAAGCAAATGATTCGTTTTAATACTTCAGCAAATAACTTTCAGCAAATAACTTTCACTGCAACTTGGATGCCTTTCAGTGCCTTCTGTGGACATGCTGAAGATGATGATAGAGCGAGTACAGGACATTCAGTCCACACCCCAGATACAGCGGGCATTCTCTCTCCCCTATACTGACCGTCGGTCAGTTTGCCATCAGTTACAGCTTCGCGTTGTGAGGGAATTCGGCTGGCCGGACACCACAGTAGATGTCATACAAAATGCCCACTACTACTACAACAGTGATCCTCACAACTGTGGCAGAGGGTACCAGGATCACAGTTACCCACCCCTGAACCAGTCCAGACGGCGGTCAAACTCCCAATTGGAGCTCCGGCTTAGTAGGCAGCACAGTCCGCCTAAGCCTGTACAGAGGACCTCCTCCCCAGTTATGTCTCTTAGAAAGTCATACAGGCCTTCTACCTTTGAGGTAAACATTGAAGTTTTGAAAAGATATTTACCCACTGATCCATCTGATCTGAAGCTGAATTCACTGTGCATCTGGTAGTTGTTGTTTAAATAATCTCCCTTTATCCTTTTAGACTAGATCAAATGGTAGAGTGCTGAATAACAAATCATAGGATCCCAGGTTCTTTTCCAGACCAGTCATATAAATTGTGAGGATTGTTTATTAGATCATCTCTATGTCTTAGTCAAGTACTAGATTATTATTTGCACTTAGAACTGGTAAACCAGCTTACCCAGGAAATATTTGAGGTTGTTAACTGACAGCCATGATATGATAGTAATAATTTAGAAAATGGCAAAAAAAATTAATAGAGCCTAATTCTGGCAAAAATGGGCTACCTAAATGCTTGTGTGTAAAGTGTGGTTCCAAGTTAGCATAGGCTGTTTGCACAGGCTATTCAGTGAAGACACTTTTCTCTTGCATGGAACTTTTTATTTAAAATTAGTTCCTTCTTAACTAAAATCTAGTTTAGTTCGAAAGTTTCTGCAGTGATGAGCCTGTGGGGACTGCACAAGCCTATCTGGGACGAAACTGTAAGCAAATGCATTAACCCCAGTTTTCCAAGAACAAGGATGAATATTTTCCTCCTCTATTTCCAGTCCCCTTCCAGCAGTCCCAGCAGCGACTATGAGGGAAGTCGAAGCGCCACCCTCACCAGCAACCATAGCACGCTCAGCGACACCATGCCTGACATCGCCATGGCAACAGGCGCAGTGTCCCAGATGCAGCTTGACTTCACGCCCCTTCAGTTGGACATAGGCGACGAACAGACTGGCCGCCATGGGACACTGTATATATAGAGAGGAAGTTAGTTTCAAGTCACAATAGAGCATGTCTGGTTAGCTCATCAGATAGAACATGCGATTCACAGCTAGACGACCCAGGTTCAATCCCTGTTTCTGAAAGGTTTTGTTGTTGGTCATCGTATCAGACAGGGTTTTGTCCCGTTACTCCAGTTTTTCTCTACTGTACTATACCACTCCAAAATTGCAAATCTGTCTGCAACAACCAAATGGCAGGAAATTGCAGCTATAAATTTGTCCCTACTTTTGTGAGTCTAGCAAGTTGATAAGTTAGGAGTGCTTGGATACACTTAGGCCCAGATGGACTTCCTTAATGTTCTAATGCTCATACACTTCAAGTTAAAACCGATTTGGCAGTTCTCAGATATGGGATAATGTATATATATTGATATAGAGGAAATTAAATGGAACAGATTGGTATCTCATACTATTTCAGTGTTCTGATCAGGAAAACTGTAAATTGGGAAACGAAATTTGTGTGATAACAGATTATGGCATCTTGTTTGTATAATCGCAGCTGAACAACTGGCAAAGCTTTATATTTAGATAAGCACAACAACAGAAAAATAACAGCATCTAAGACACTTTATGTGTTGTTTTAAACAGAGTTGTCATAAAAAAAATTAGGAATGCCATTTCATTACGAGTGCAAATGATTGGAAGAAAACTAAACCACATACACCTTGTTTAAAAGGATTTATATTTTTCCATCACTAAAAAAAGTCTCATCAGTTACAACATCATTGTGCTTTCATTTAATAAAAAATCACTGTTCATTGAATCTATTTAAATAGACTAGTTTACCTAAATTGTATTTAAATTCATTTTCAAAGACGACCTTGAATGCTTTGGTTGTTGGCATTTCTCCCTACCTCTTATTTAAGTTGTCAGTTACTAGCGAAGTAATTGCACTTAGTACTTGTAAACCAACTAAACAAGTAAAAGAGTGACTTCTTAAACTGACCACCATGGTATGATCAAGCTATGACTTAAATACTGTAGAAAACAAACAACAAAAAACAAACAAAATATTATATTTCTTTTGTAATTAACATTTAATGGAAAATAATGTTGTGGGATGCATAAACTAAACCAGAACAAGTATGTGTCTGTTTCTATGTTTCTACATTAAAATGAATAAAGAGGTTTCTTTAAATATCTAGTTGAGGTCATAATGTCATTTATATTGCAAAAGACCCAAAAAGGTCACATTACTATTTGGCAAATGATCATTCATTTGTTTGCTGATATGCAGCAACATACAAACTAGGTATTCCAAAATTTCCAAATTGACACGTTTTAAGGAATAGACCATGGAAAAGGTTTAGGTTGAACCTTGAATTTGTGTTCCTTACTTACTTTGTCCATACATAAATAATTTCACTAGAAGTAAAGAAATATAATTGATCCCTTTTGAATAAAGAGTATGCGAGCAAAAACTATTAATGTTGTTAGTGTATTTTGTGTTTATTCTGAGTGTAGTACCACTGAAGATTTACCTCAAATTTCAGCAAGTAATTGGTGCATTTGGGTACTTATTGGGTTATTTTCATTATTGATAAATGGCAGTTTATACTTTTTATACCCCCCTTCGAAGAAGAGGGGGTATATTGTTTTGCACATGTCGGTCCGTCCGTCTGTCCATCCGTCTGTCCACCAGATGGTTTCTGGATGATAACTCAAGAACGCTTAAGCCTAGGATCATGAAACTTCATAGGGACATTGATCATGACTGGCAGATGACCCCTATTGATTTTCAGGTCACTAGGTCAAAGGTCAAGGTCACAGTGACTCGAAAGAGTAAAATGGTTTCCGGATGATAAGTCAAGAATGCTTACGCCTAGGATCTTGAAACTTCATAGGTACATTGATCATGACTGGCAGATGACCCCTATAGGTTTTCAGGTCACTAGGTCAAAGGTCAAGGTCACAGTGACAAAAAACGTAATCACACAATGGCTGCCCCTACAGCTGACAGCCCATATGGGGGGCATGCATGTTTTACAAACAGTCCTTGTTATTGTTTATTTGTTGTGTTTGTTATCTGTTCTTGTGTGACACATCGGCTGCCTGATTAGGCCACATTTGCTTTCATTAGGTCATTTATCAATAACTTTAAACTACGCATACATAAGTGTTCACTTCAGATGCAAATTAGAAATAAAATTATGGTTGAAAATGAACTTCTTTAATCAGACAGAAATAACATTTTCATGTTTTCTAACAGAAGAAATATGTGCTATTCTGTTTTTATGCCCCCTTTCGAAGAAAAGAGGGTATATAGTTTTCGCACTGTCCGTCTGTAAGTCTGTCTGTCAGTCTGTCAGTCACACTTTTCGTGTCCGATCTCTATTTCAAATATTTTTCATCTGATCTTTACCAAACTTGGTCAGAAGTTGTATCTAGACAATATCTAGGTCAAGTTCGAATGTGGGTCATGCCTGGTCAAAAACTAGGTCACAGGGTCACTTAGTGCATTTCAAGGATTTAGCATGGTAAAATGCCCATAACTTCTATCAAAGCGTTTATAGGGGGCATTTGTCATCCTATGGTGACAGCTCTTGTTTTGATATGGCAGTATCTCTTAATTTGTTATCTATGATTGTTTCGTGTTCTTTTTCTTACATATTACATATCGATTATTTCAGTGTTTATGCTTCCTATTTAAATGACTGCCATATTTATTTCATCATTTTTTATGTACATTAGTAATAAGTTTGTTGTTATGCTTTTCCAATTGTGTAAAAGGTTGTATTTCTTAATTTTGTAGAATTATTAACTTGCTTTTGTTAAAATAAATAAAATTCAACTCTTACAATTCTTGATGACACTTGAAAGTGAGTTAAGGCATTCGCTATCAATTAAACACACACAGGTAAATATTAGCTGCTTTAATATTTCTTAAATTACTTGAATAATGTTTTGACTCTGAATGTAATTATCAACGTTCTACATGTGTTGTTTTTAATGATTTGTAAATATATTTTATTTATTGACATATGTCGTTGTTTTCTTTATGTGAAATTCTTAAACTTAAAATTGAAGGGAACATTTGTTGTAAGTTTAGTGATTTATATTAATTTATATTTCCTTTCTGTACAAAAATATTGTTATAATTTATCCTCAGATTTATTGGTTTTCTATTTGTAAGCATTCAGATATTATATGTATTTAATTTCAAGCCAACTTTTTAAAATTCTTTGATGTTAATACATTAGCTTTTACAATTGGCATAAGGGCTCAAGTATACTTTAGAGTACCCGGGATACGTTTTAAGTAGAACCCGAGCCAACAATGACAGATGGAGAGTCATTAGGCAGCCCTCTGTTGCCCCTTTTACCTGCACCATCAGGGACCTTTGTAGAATAGTCCATGGTATGCCACTGTTCAACAAACACAATACACATACATAAGAAAATAATTGAGACTATTTTCAAGGAATCATTTTCCTTACTTTTGTGCACATTAATTTGTTTGATACCTTAAAGCGAGATTATACGATTTTGTCAAATATTAATGAATTTATATAAAATGTGTAAAAAAAACTTATTATATATTTTATTTCAATATAAAATAAAATAAAAGTTCAGAAGAACATGTGTCGAAAAATGCGAAATAAGCCAGATATTTAATTCTGAAATCGAAAACGGCTGTACAGTCGAATTGCCAGCATGTATATCATGCATGTACGATGTGAATCTAAACTTAGTTTAATGGTTCATTTTAAATTCCTGCAACGATATATATTCAAACAACACATGAACACCAATTCTGGTCCTAATAAAAAGAGGAATGCTTCGGTTATTGTAGGAAAATATGTTCGTCACATTCGGCTGGGCACTTATTTGTCTTTGCTGCATTTTATTAAATTCGTCTTTAATGTATAATTTTTCTTGCCTATTTTGTGTTATTGTAACATTTTATCGATATATTAAAATTTAACACATATAAAAAAAATCGTATAATCTTTCGTTAAGAGAAGAAAACAAATGGTCAAAAAAGTGATTTTTACCAATCTCCACACAATTTCAGGGTTTTCAAGTGTATGCTTTAATTCAGGAATATTTAAGTTGCTTTTAATTTGTATCTTTTTACAACTTTGTTTCAATAGATTCTCATCTGAGCCTTTTGCTATTGAGGAGATAATGTTATATACATAACTTGGTAAAATTCGGAATAATATTGACAACAAAATACATTTTTAGGCATACAGAACCTACAAATATCTTAAATGCATAAACAACTACGATTTACAATAATATGTAACTTAATGGAAAGCGTCTTCTTGCATTGTGAACGTATTACCATTTAAAAATTCATTCAGCAGTTTCATTAACTATGCCATTGTGCATTTGTTTATTATGAAACTTCAAATGGGATTATGGTTCATCCTTCGACATTCATTAGAAGTTGATCTCTGTAAAAATGTGTGCCTAATTTCAAATATATCTAAAAGTTTTGTTTGAGGCAATTTGTATCTGACTGGATTTAAATTCCTGCTTTCAAATTCAATCGCCTTTGAATACAATTTTTGAACTTTGGAGACGTTTGAAAACAATTAAGTCAGACATTTTATTTATTGGATTTTGTTAGCATAAAATCACATTATTATGATCCAAAAAAGGAAAATGAACTAAAAATACAAATAGCAAAATTCTAAAAAAGTGATAATAGTATACCGGTAACCGATTTTGTTTGGAAATCTTGATGTGACCCATATTTCCTATTTACATAATTTATGAACATATAACGACATCTCTACTTAAAATAAGCATTGGAAAAGCATGGTTTTGTAAACAGCATATATAATATGTTTATTATTCAATTGTATATATTTTATGATCCTTAAATTACAATCGGGTAAAATATAGTCGGAACGGTCATTTGTAAATATTGTTGTTCATAAAACTATGTTGCAAAGGGGTATTGAAATGGTCTATTGAAATGTGTTGTTGCAGTTGTATGTTATGTGCATGCATGGCGTGTACATCACCTTGTTATCAATGTCAAAGTATATTTGTCAGATCATATTAAGTATATAAATGAACATGTATTGATTAAATCTTGTAATGCACTTGTGTTTATAGTTGTAATAGTTTTATGACCCAGCACACGTCAATCACCTTAAAATTGGGAATAAACAGGCTAAACTATGCACACAATCTTAACAACTATTGGCAATAAGGTACATCTTGATCACTTGTTTTCGCTATGTAGACGCAGTGAGAAATTAACGTGTACTAATGGTCCAATCCCTGACCATGGCTTTGGTTTTCAATAAAATGAAGGAAATGGTCAAAACAGAAAAGACGCATTAAGATGGGAAGAATACTTAACGTTCGAACATTGTAGTTTTTAATAGTATTAATATTTCAACCACTTACTTCGTCACCCTTAAGTCTGTTACAATTTGCAATTGAAAAAAGTGATACATAAATTAACAACTGATATAACTGTTAGTTTTAAAAAATCCTCTAATAACAAGCAAATGTTTGTTTATGTATTGGACATTTTAATAAATTATTGACAATAGAAAACGATGGCACATGAAAACTGAGAAATCCCCTTTATGAAAAATCGTCCATTTTATACAGGCGCTTCTGTTGTTCAACCGTGCTGCCTCTTTGTATTACTATGTCCATGTTTCAAGCAATCCAATGGGGATGAATCTTGAAACAGTTGTCTATGTCGATTGCCTTCAGCACGCTACTTACTGTTAATGCACTGTTTTAATAACATGACAATTTCTGACGTTTTTACGACGTCAATAACTAAGAGTCTTGTCAGAAATTGTTTCCACTCCTCTTGCACGCTATAGTCAGGATTATTTATGATGAACGCATGAACATCATCTACCGACAGAACTGAAACTGACGGCTTGGGGACCTGCTATCCAAACAAGTAGACTCGGAGAAAGTGTCATTCTAGGTTGAATTTTCTAAACAAAACAAAACAAAAACAACAACAAACTTAAACAAAACAAAAATACGTTCGATAAAGTTGGGTGTACATGCAGATCTTTTACCGTTTTAATATATTGTACTGGATTATTGTGTTCGTTGTGTGTAATTAATTAACCGACTTCAGTGACATTAAGTGGTCAATAGGGAATGTGGAGTTGTTATTAATGTTTATACTCTAATATCTTATTAGACTGTCACAAGTCCTCATACACGTTTTTTTTGTTACTTATATCAAGATTTTTTCTTTGTTTAGAGACTTTTGGTATAGTTTTCTTGAAAGACAAATCTTATGTCAAGAACGCATCGTTAACATGCATTTATAATTTCGTCAGTTCAACGTCTCCTTTAGAACATCTTTGCTGATCTAACCTCTACGTTTAACAAATACAAGACGGTTTACTTTGAGTTGTAAAATTGAACGTAGGTATTTAACTCAACGAGGCAAAGTGAGCATTTGGTATGCGAGGGCGGTCATGCGTAGCGCGTCGTCAGTAACGCTTCATAAAAATGTGCAGCGAACGTGGAGCACCATTAGATAAGGAATAGCATAGTAATTGACCATTTCGTGGGAAAGGCAATACAACTTTTTTTAAATCGACAATTGTTACAAAACTGGAAAACAAACACACGAGTTCACGTCCATTTTTATTTTCATAATAATTTATTAACTTTAAAGAAAGTTGCATTTGGATAAGCAACAACTTGTACACATGTTACTTATTGCGAATATGCTGTGTTTTTATATTTTAATCAACGTTTGTACACAACTTACTTTCTAAAAATGGAAAATATTTATTCGCATACTTAGGATTATAATCTAATTTGTACATGTTTTTGTGATAATGTAATTATTCAATGTATATGTTGCAGATGAGAACCGAACCTTAGAATTTCCCTAGAGTTAACAACATTTCCTTTACTAACTTAATATTTTACACAATTTTATTAAAGTATATGGAGGACATTTTTGCAACTACACACGAGGAGCAAATAAAAGACACACACTTCATATTCGATAGAACTTTTGACCAATAGGAATACATATTCTAGTATATCGTGTTGTTATTTGAACATAATACAAACTTCAAACTCATTCTTCAGATAACAGAATGATTATTTAGCATTTCATCTAGATATACCCAAGTCATGACTGCTGAATGTAATAGTTTGGAATGGTTTCAATCAAACAACGGGTTTGAAACACGGATTGTTATGTTACGCATTCCTCTGCCGTTAGAAATTTTAACATATTTTTCGTAGTTTTCCAGTTATTATAGAATGTGCGATCACACGATAATCAAACACATAAACAGTATATGTTATATTTCTACTCTTTCTCAACTTATCTTTAAAATGTGTATAGTGCACTAAAATTCGAAACAGACTATTTTGAAAACAAAATAACAAAAAAAATGACAAGAATCCAGAAAAAAGAACATCACATAACAAACAGCAACGTGATAAATGCTGGCATGCAAATTAACATAATGGCAGCATTGTTCGTGCTTGAAAGCTATATCCATGTGAGTTGTAAATTATGATGAAAGGATTAGAGTTATGTCCATCATTACATTCATTTAGAAGATGCTAAAATAATCAATACCACTCGTGAAGTCATACCAAACAATCTCATCAACTTGTTCACACTTGCCTTATTAACGTCATTTTAAATATGGCCAATAGACACGGAATACATTTCATCAAATCAATTCTTAATCAGAGCAAGAACAGTAATTTAAAGTTAAATATTTGAAGTAGCCGTTAATATATAATTGCTAACTCATATGTCCTTTATTAATAAAATATGTTACTCCCATAGAACCACGACCATTGCCTGGATACTATAATACTTTTGTATTTTTCCTGTAGTTCAACTTGTTGAAACCAAGGCTTTCTACGACAATACGTCAATATAGGTATGGCCAATGTTTAAACGTACTTGTTAAACAAACAAAATTTGTAAAATTTATTCTGTACATACAATTTCCATCTATGCCTTGCGGCATAATGGGACGTAATATTTTCTGACAAATGTCCTCTTTATTCTAACAAACATTTACATCAACATAGAAAGATTGATACATTTAATTGAATACGTTACATTCGATATAGTACATTTCTATTAGTAAACTAATAACCTGCAACACAGCAAATGTACCTTATCCTTTACATTAAGCGTTCCTCATGGTCCGTCGTAAACTTATTGGGTTTCAGCAATGTCTGGTGTCTTGCACATACCCACTGTCAGTTAGGATAAGGCTTCTGACGATCAGATGAGACACAAGAGTAGAAAGAGATAAACACCGACAGCTGCAACATCAAAAGCAACGAATCAACCAACTGATCCTGCCAAAGTATATTAACAAATACTAAAGTATTAGCCAACTTTCACAATCAAATCTTTTAATTTGTAGAAGCTCTTCATGTCTTAAAGTATACATCAAGAAACCCTTAAACGTTTAATGAGAAGATGGGCATCATTTCCCTTTTGAAAACTTGACTATTTATTGCTGTAATGAACAATACGAAATTTCTCGTATACTATGGATTATTGCACATCACGACATAATAAAACCTACTATTAGAAAATGATCATAGATTTTTAGCGTAAAATTACACGGTTGAAGAGACTGTTTTAAGCAGTACTGCAATTGCCAATGCACCATTCTGAATGTGTTCTCTTTAATCTCATAGTGTCTGTTTTTATTTGCTTTAAAAGTAGAGAAGAATCCTAGATTTCTGTCTCCTTTGCCAACAAATAAGACACAAGATCGCTTTTTATCTTAGTTGAGTCGTTGTCTATTGTCGTGTTAATTAAATCTCATGAGGTGTTTCTTAAGAAAAAAAGGAAGGAATTTCTCTGATAACTACGTCTGTCATCTTAAAACTATGGAGCAAGTAAACACGACCTGACGAAAGGGTATTGTTTAATACATTTATGGTTGTGCAAAGAATTTGTAAAATAAAATGCTTTAGCTTCAGGTATTGTTTGTGTACGCAAAAACAGTATTTTAACGCCTTCAACAACATATCACATATATGAAAAGCAATTTCACAGACGTGTAACCGCTGTTATGTTTGTGCTTTAAGTAATCAAAGATTCAATGTAAAATTTACTAAATCTGAAAATATGAAAATATGAAATACAAACACAATTAACATTCATATTTTCAAAATATATTTTTTTTGAATTCGTATTGTGCAAGTAACAAAGAAAACACAACCACAAAAACATAAAGAAAACTATTCACCAAAGGACTACTATTGCGTTAACGATCATATGTACCTGATCGTAAATCTGTATATAAAGTTCCAACTCAAGCACTGGTTGATTTCAAAATGTTAAAGCAGTTATGTGATACAAAAATCATGGGCGGCGGGGTTCCCGTTCCGGTCCCCTTTGTGGCGTGTTTTTACCACCCATTATGCCTTTGTGGAAAGAATCTGTTCTATTTTTATCTTTTTTATGGCATTTTATAATAAATGCCCGTTTTCGATCAACAATATTGTGTTTTTTCTTTCCTTCAAGTCATACGAGTCCGTCCGGTCTATGACCTTTTCATTACCACCGAGGACAATACATAAATAATATTTTATGCACACATAAAAGATTTTATGTCATTGTACGATTTCTTAATTGTTGAACATTATATTGGTTTAAGCCTTATATTTATTTACTTGTGTATAACATCAGTGTGGGGTCACATGGGCTCTTTTGACCAATCAAATTAAGTGTTGGTCATTGTGGCCCTTTGGATACTTCTAGACTAACGTGGCAATCCAATATGGTCGAAATTAACAACCCACCTCCACCCCTTCTCCGCCATAAGGTTTTGACTCCCGTACTATGTATGTTTTTACCTGTGTGTAAAACACATTTGTTTCTTAGTTTACTGTTATACGCATCAAATATTTTTCTTTTATACTTATTTTGGGCGTGTTTTTCCCGCCGTCATCACATTCAAATTCATGTTTTTGTATGTGTATATACGTGTGACGTGTTTTTACCACCCATTATGCCTTTCTGGAAAGAATCTGTTCTATTTTTATCTTTTTTATGGCATTTTATAATAAATGCCCGTTTTCAATCAACAATATTGTGTTTGTTCTTTCCTTCAAGTCATACGAGTCCGTCCGGTATATGACCTTTTCATTACCACCGAGGACAATACATAAAAAGTTCCAACTCAAGCACTGGTTGATTTCAAAATGTTAAAGCAGTTATGTGATACAAAAATAAATAGTCCATGTGTAATCATGTGCATGTCCCTCTGCACTAAAACGGGGGATTGCATCGACCCGGCGTGATAATGCTATAGTGGGAAGAACAGCACTTAGAAGGAACCCACTCTTGAATGTTAGATGATTTTAACTTAACTCATATGTCATGAAGTGGGAGCAAACTCCTCACCTTATTATCACTTTACTATAAACATTAGCTTAATGATGCGTTAAGATAACATTTTTTAAATACAACCGCTCTATTGGTTTTACAAATGTCGCACAATTTATTTGAAACGACATAGTCTGACTACCGCTTATATTAAACGTTTGATGGTGTGTCATGATTTCAACTAACTTACATGTCCTCAATTTATTATGCATTCAGATAACACGGTTTGAATCGGTTTCAATGGTGCATGCAAATATTGCACACAGATATTGAATTGAGACGATAGAGTATGACAACTGCTTATATTACAAATTTAAAAATGTTTTATTGGGAGCTTTGTAAGACCCATATTAGTATTTAAGGAGTTTAACAATTTCAGTTAAAGCCGGCCGAGTTGATGTTGTTCTATTTTCCCAATATTGTTATGTGTCGCAAAAAAGTGATTATGATTCAAAATGTGATGGTATTTATGTCAGATGTGCAAAATATTTGGTCAAAATCGGTAAAGAAATGCCCAAAATCTGTACAAAGATAAGGCTTTTCATTTTCTGTCCATGGACAGAAATGATCTAAATTTAAACACGCGCGGGTCACATGTTAAACCACGTGATTAGCTCGAGGCATGGACTCGCCTGATTAATCAAAATACATGCACAGACTCGGAGCACAGGTGTTGGGCGCGTGGCCAAGTCACTTAAACACTATCAATGTCATAAAACAACATTTTCATCATTTTGACAAAACAAATTTCTGAAATAATATATAAATAATATTTATATACAAGGTAGGTATCTCTCGACACAGAAACATCACCTACATCAACATTTTATAGCCATTAAGTGCCTAAATGGCGGTAGATTTTTGTAAACTATGTACCAATTTGTTGGGAAAGATTGCCTCGTGACGAAAAATGATCACGAACGGCTACTTGCCAACATAAACTACAAAAAAAACTTCTCGAACTCGAAGAAATGATAGGTCGGCTCTCGTCTGACCGAACGTTCAGTGCCGATTTTTACAAGAGTAAAATTATCGAAATACCCCAGCTACCGAACATAATCCGCATACGTACAATAAACAAAAACGTTCGGCCAGACGAAAGCCGACCTATCATTTCTACGAGTCATACTTTGAAGTCATATAAATTATCGTTATTATGTCATTTAGAATTGCTGTCATGTATCTGTATTTGTTCGTAACAACCCCGGTTGTTTGGTGCGTTTTATTGTCTCATCCAGCTTCAGATGGCGGTTGACCGATTACTGCACGGATTTACAGTATTATTCTTTTAATCGTGAGTTGTACGTGTTCGCACTTAAAAAAGATTCATCCAGATATTTCTGAATTAATGTAATGATTCAATGAATGAACCGGAACAGAAAATTTACTTATTAATTTCCACAGAGCGCGTCATCTGTGATCTTTAACGTTGCTGGGTTCAAAAGTTTTATAAAAAAACTGACTACGTTGTGTGTACCTAATGCATGGTTTTTATCAACGGACACAGTCGAAACACGACTATTACCATTCCATTAGAATGTTAGCGATCTTGAAAATAATGTCGTATTCTAATTATGAAAAAGCATGTTATCATATCAAAAAATAAACGATAACCCGATATATTATATTTCTAGTTACACCTTTTCTTGATTTCTTAAAGGTTTTAATTACGCTTAAATTCGAACCCGTGCGATTATGTGTTATTAGATCGTAGGGGAGACCGGGGCAAAGTGTTACACAGGGCAAAGTGTTACATTTGAATTTTCCAACTCGTGACGTCATATTTTGCGTCATTTATTTAGCGACCTCAACATATATTTATCCCGCCATTTTTATTGTGTATTGATTTAACTGTAATAAGTGTGACTGGGGCAAAGTGTTACAGGCCTCCGGGACAATTTGTTACAGTGTAACCCATTGTCCTATTCGATCTATTATCAACAGTTTGACGTTCTCACAATGATCATACGGAAAATTAGTCGACAGTTAATGGCTGAAACGCATACAAAGACCTTAATTGTTTCTTTCTAATATAAACAGTTCTAGCATCATGTCCTACAAATCCAATATTTGAAATAATCTGTTTCCATTAATATAATTTAGCCATTATTTCGCATGATCTAATTCCAGGAGAAATGCATATACGCACATTTGTTTCAACAGATCTAGATATTGACACAATCTATTTGAAATAGCAAATACCAGGGTATATTTGACTAATATTAAAGCTCTATTCCTTCTCGTTACAGAATGGTTCGAACGGATGTCATACAGCGAGCAGTAAACGATGTAATCAATAAAGGACGAAGCATAAGATCCGTTGCTAACGAAACAAATATTACTCCAATGATGCTATGCAGGTACATTAAAAAAGGCAAAACAACTAGGGTGTGACAAAGTTGCAACTTTCTCAGATCGGACATGAAAGCCTGTCTTCACAGACAGGCAAGAGATATTACTAAAATCATTTCTCAAAACTACAGAAAGTGCTTACTTTTGTCTTAGCCCAAAAGAATTTCGTGTCTTAGCGTATGAATGTGCTGAGGCATTTGCGTTTAAAAATTCTTGGATAAGAGATAAATGTGCCGGGCCTGACTGGCTTTCCAATTTTATGAAGAGAGATCGCACCTGGCAATAAGAACTCCAGAAGCCACAAGTATGTCACGGGCAACCAGTTTCAACAGAGCAAACGTCAATCTTTTCTTTAACAAGCTCGCGCTTGTTATGGAGCGAGAACAATTCCAAGCAGGCGACATTTGGAATTTAGATGAGACTGGTGTGACAACAGTACAGAAGCCTCGAAGTGTGGTTGCAGCCAAATGGGTGAAACAAGTTGGTTTACTAACTTCGGCAGAGCGAGGAGAACTTGTAACTTTGTGTGTAGCTGTCGGTGCTAGCGGTTATTCGGTCCCGCCATTGTTTATTTTCCTTCGAGTCAAACACCAAGACCACTTTGTTCGCGACGGTCCAGTTGATTGCCTTGGCACAGCACACCCTTCTGGTTGGATGACAAGAGAAAATTTCTTGAAATTACTCTAGCACATTGTCAAACACACGAAAGCGTCCAAATAGAGAAATGTGTTATTGCTTTTTGATAATCATGAGTCTCATCTCCACATTGACATTATAAATTACGCACGAGGCAATGGGGTTGTAATGCTATCGTTTCTTCCACATTGCTCCAAGTTGAAACCTTTGAATTGATCTGTATTCGGACCTTTCAAGCGATACTTAGCCAATGCAATAGATGGTTGGATGCGGAACAATCCAGGAAAAACGACAAGAATTGTTGGCCTGAAGCAGCAACCCATGTTAACATAACACATGGTTTTAATGTATCCGGAGTTTTCCATACAATAGGAACGTGTTTCATACCTATGAATTTGCGCCAAGTTCTGTCACTGACAGACTAGATCCAAATGGAGCTGAGTCAGAACCCACAGAACCAGAGGTTACAAATGCTGGTGATAGCCAATTTGAACATGATAACGAAAACAATGTCGCCAATGATGGTGATGCCAGCAGCGCATGTGAAGCAATAGACGCATATTCACGCACATTGGATAAAAATTGATACGCGTCTTAAATGACGGCAATTACCTCTTGCATGCTGTACGCAGAGCTCTGATAGACGAAAACATAGATACTATTTCTCATGACAAAATTTGTTTCAAACTAAGACATGAGATTGTTATTTACAAAGGATACTACTCTGACTTTGCCGATGACCGTGGCATAGTGTCTGATATTGAAAACTACATAACGAAGATGGAGTTCAACAATGGCACAATAGATCTCGTACTGGCAGCCCTTTGCAAAGGATGGAATAAACGGAATCGCCTATTACAATTTCATAGGTGCAGCGAACAATCACAGCACACACTGCGACATTAACACTGAACTTAGTGTAATTACCAACTTCTCACCGGAACATGTAAGACCACACCTGAAAGCTCATCCGAGAAAGGGTAATATCGGACCAAGAAAGCAAAAAACCGCCATATTAACGGATACGTCAGAGAAAAATGCAATCCAGGATGCCCTTCGTAAACGCGAACAGAGAAAGAACAAACCGGCATCAAAAGACCCGATAAAACAAAATCTTTAACGAAGGCTAAACAGAAGAAACAGAAACCAATTAAAAAGGAAATATGATGACATTGATTCCTCTGATGAAGAAGACTGCTGTTGTCTTATATGTATAGAGCCATATCCAAACAGTAGATCGAGAGATAAATGGATCCAGTGTGTAGCCTGTAAAGACTGGGTACACGAAGTGTGCACAGCTGTATCAAAGGAACACGATTTGTTTGTCAAAACTGTGAATCAGATTACCATTCTGACGACGATTTGTTTAAGTGTTTGCTGTAAAATCTGCATGGTTTAATCATGACATTAAACTGTTTGTTTATATTTAATTTTGAATCAAATTAAAAAAAGATTACACGTTCAATGTGTATATAAATATGGATCGATTCGTTGAAACGAACTCGGAAGCAACTATTTCACAACAATAATCTCTCATGCGATATGTTTTGTTCCATTATCATATAAAATGTATATTGAAAATCTAAGTAGAAAGTGTTAACGGAGTAAATGTTTCCTCTATCCGTCAATCACAGAGTTATAATACATTACGTGTTTCAAAGGTTATTTAAGCATATGTTTTGTCATGCCAGCTCAAACATGTTTTAAGCATCAGTGAAAGTTCAATACAACTTTGAATTAAATACTGCCAAATAGAAGTTTCAACGTCCAATTATATTTTAACATTCTCTGGAATGCTGTTTTAAGTCCAACAACGTCGCAATAAATACGATTGGTATCAATTAACTTAGCTGCTTTCGTACATTATTTCTATTATTCAATAAGGAAAGGTATACTCGTTTGCATAGTGTGATATAATGAATGCCTAACTTCACTTTGAAGTGGAATTTCATATTGACCACTGCTAATTGATATCTCGTTTCAAATATTTAAAAAATGATGCCTCCCTCTGCGAACATAACCAAAGTCGCCGAACCTCGCAATAAATAACAATTAAAATTCCCAGAAAAAGTCATTGTCACCATGCATACATATTAATGTGTCAAACTTAATGGCTAAAACTAATTATTAAAAATGCCTGAGTAATTCGTATATTGGCGGATGTACATTTATTACTACAACGTTTTCTAGACTGAGTTCAAGATAACACTTTGTTTTGTAGTGCAAATACCAGTTCGAAATGGTAAAACGAGTTACTTTTTTCCTTAAGAATATCAGAGAGGCGTTTCTGACCACCTTTGCAAACCTTGCATAAATGTTGCCGTAGGAAAATTAGAGAGGGCTTCTTACAGCCATTGTCAATCTTTCATAAATACAAATTATGAGAAAAATATTTGAAATTCATTTTCTTAATGTATTAAACCGATCACGTATGGTTTCTATTAGCGGTATTGCTCACATTTTAAAATTATTCACTTTTAAGCATGGCTTTTTAATCTTTGTTAATCTTTGGGATTTTTCATAGTATTTTGAAGGGGCCGTCCAACAGATAAAGCGTCGTATCGACGCGATTCGATATTTTGGGACACTACGAGGATTGCTTATATAGCTTAACAATACATCCGCTCTGAATGTAAGCGTGGATGGTCGAGTGGTCTAGGCGGGAGGCTTTTTACTCCAGTACTCCAGGAATGCAGGGGTCAGTGTTTCGAACCCTGTTGAGGGTTACTTTTTTTCCTTTAAAAAAAATATTGTATTCTTGTTTTTTATTGCTGGAGATTTATAGTTCAAATATTTAAATTTATCAATATAAAGCATTTAAAGCATTTAATTACAAGCTTTAATACATGCCAAAATCTGTTGGATGGCCCCTTTAATGATATACATACTGTAACATTACTAGCACTATATTTCCAATCTTTATATTGCAATCTTAATAGCGCAGAAATATCGTACCTCAAAAATAGCTTTTTTCCCTACAAGACTATCGTAACTTGAGTTACGATAGTATTGCAGACAATACAGGGAAAAATACTTGTATTATTGCATGCAAAACTATCGTAACTTGAGTTACGATATCTTGCGGGCATAAATGCAAAAGATCATGATAAATATTTCATGCAAAACTAATGTAACTTGAGTTTTCAGAGACACATCTAAGATTTAACATGGAAGTGGGTGTTAACATGTTAAAACTTTAAAGTACTAACATATTTTTTTATTTTAAGCATGACTGAATTGAAGAACTTTCTCATTAGTAAACAAAGTGTATTTGATATCTGTTGTTTTTTTTATAAATACAATTTATGTTAACAAACCTCATTTCGCTGTTGTCAAACCTCTCTTTAGTTGGATCAGAGAGGGGTGCATGTGCCACCACCCCTACTATATGATACGCCCTTGTAAACAGTTATGACATCATAATTTCTGTAAAATCATAATGCATACACAAACCTTGGTTTTAAACATTTATGCTCTTTATGGAAGCTGAGCGAAGCAACATTTTTTATGCTGATATTTGTTGTTCAATTTCACAATCCAAAGGTAAATCCTTTATTTTCCATTATTGTTCTTCTTATTGTTACTCTTACTCAGGTTCAAGATCCACCAATATTTAGTTTGATTTTTTATTCAAGAAGTTCTTTGGACTATTTTGTATAAAATGTTATTATTTTAATACTATTATTTTGCAGACATTAAAAAAATGTGAATAATAAGAAAAAATATTAAAATTGATAATTAATTATTCACGTATTTGTGAATTATATAATTATTCAATCTCAGATTTACAACATTGAAAATGCTCACTTTTCTAGATTGAAATCAACTTGTGACTGCTGACAAAATGTGCTGGGTGTATAAACGGAATGCACAATAGTACTGAAATTTTGTGTGAGATATTTTATTTTTATTTACTGGACAATCATTTGAGATTAATAATTTAAACATTTTTAGAAAGATTTATGTTTCATAAATTTTTGTTGATTGTTTAAAACTTAATTAACTTTATTTAATGCATTCCTGAATAAAAAATATTACCTGTTAAAGTTAATAAAAGTACAAGAACATCACTGATTGTTACTTTACTCTTGTTTATTTATCTTTATACTATGAAATTTTTTCTGACTTTGGGACTTAAAACACATTTTCACAATAATGCAAAAATACATATATTCACTTACAAAAACAAAACAGAAATTTGTTTAGTTTACCGATTAGAGTAAAGTGCAAATATTCAAATTTCAGGACTGCTAAGAAATGGCTTTGCAAGCTTCATTCCATCAAGGTGATGAAAAGTTCAAAGGCAGGGGCAAACAGTGCTGTGCAAACTCGGTTGCGACTATCCAGTGCCTGTACAAGCTAGGCTCCCCGTCAAATTGGAATTCAGACACTCTCAACAATATATTAGTTAAAGGAGGTGAAATGTACATGTCTCTGTCTCAGAAACTTGATATGCAATATTTTAGTGTTGATGATATCTCCAAATATGTTTGTAAATCGGCATTACCCTTACATGGCTCATTTAATTCAACTCAGACAGAAGGGCCTGTTTATGTCCTTGAAGATGCGTTAAATTATTGATGAATGACTACCAATGTGGTTGTCTTATTTCTATCGGCCAACGTGTTCCGGCTTATTATATGGCCGTAATGAAAGATGCTTGTTCATACTTTGTGTTTGATCAACACAGCCGAAATGAAGTAGGAATGCTTTCAAGTTCAGGTGATGCAACAATGACGATACAGAAAGACATACTTGGTGTGAAATTGTTTCTACAGCATCTAGCTGCTTCCCTTAAACTTGCAGAAAAACCATTCGAAGTGGCGAAGTTTTTAAACATTACATGCTCTGATCAGTGTGGTTTATCAGATTCTGACGCAGATTCTGAGTTTTCAGGTTGTTCTACCATCAGTGAGGGTGAATACACCTGTAAACGTTGCTTAGCTGAAAAGGCTAGTTACCGTAATTACTCTATGTTTTCGGACACTTAAAAATAATTGTTTTTTTTCGTGTCCGAAAACTTAGATACGAAAAATATTCAAAAAATACCGGTGTCCGAAAACTTAGAGTCGAAAATTAAAGTGTCCGAAAATAGCGTCAATTGTATCAACGACTACCGATATTAGCACGTGCTTGTAAAATACCATGCCGTATAGTATAAATTACATTCATATATGTTTGCACTGCAATTTAAATTATTTTAAATGCTTAATTTATTTTACAGAAAGTAACTTCAAGGTTGTACTTTGACCAACGAGTTCAAAGATGAGCATGTAATGTACCGATACTCGCTAGTATGAACCTGTAATTTACGCAATAAAGAAGGTAAATATGAATTCTTTGTTTGTTCATTTCCGATAGTTGTTGTCTAACACCTTCCATTGTTCGTAAAACTTGTAATAGGGTGCATCACACTTTGAAGCGTTAAGTAATATTGGTCTAATATTACCGGTAAATTGAAATAAAAGCAATAAATAAATGTGCAATAATTTATTGTGTTGTACTCTTCGTTCTCTGCTTTTCAATAAATACAACCACACAGCTTTGCTACCTCTTACCTGAAATTAAATGGAACAAAGATATATAATATTAAACATACTGCTTCCTTAAAACGGCATCAATTCAAATGCTATCGGCATCATTTTTCAAATGCTATCGGGCGAAACCATTGTTTAATACCGGTTTACAAGGTTATCCACCCAAAACGCAAATGTAATGGTCCGTTGCCCTCAGCATGCACCTGCTGTGTTTTATGATGTTAATCTGGTTGTAAAACCTCATGATCGTAATGTCATTAGATATCGAAACAGGACCGAAATTTGGCAAAATAGCGCTGTAAAATATACTGTCCGAAAACTTAGAGACATTAATTATGGACGAAAACTCGTGTGTCCGAAAATTAAGAGTCACGAAAAATAATTATTTTTGCTAAAAAAGGGGGTGTCCGAAAACTTAGAGTGTCCGAAAACATAGAGTTATTACGGTACTTTGTTTTAGATGTATCATATGTTTCTGATGAAGAAATATAAATTGATTCAATTTCAATAATTCAGGATTCTGACATTGAAAGCCTAGATGAAAGTGATTTGTTCATAAACAAAATAAATCTTGATATTTTTCAAGCATGCAGCTTTTCTTATGATGCCAAGGATGATAGTTTTGTTTAAACCAATGACTCTAAAATTGAGAAAAATTATTATAATACTAATGCTGCTGATGATGAGGATGATAAAGAGGATGATTGTTTTGATTATGATGATTCAAAAGATCCCGATTATGTGTTGGACAGCGATGATGATGATGATGATGATGATGATCTCCAATTGATTAATCTGAAATTCAAGGGCAAAGGTAGAGCAGTTAAGGTAAACAGACAAGGGGATAATGAAGTTGAGGTTGATAGTCGAAGGAAAAGTGTAATTGGGGTCCTTAGTATAGGGAACGGTGAAGGTGAGGTTTTCAGATTAGGGAATAGTAAATTTGTTGTAGACAGGCATAAGAATAGTGAAGTGGAGGTCAGTAGTTGAGTAAATAGTGAAGAAGGGCTAGTAGTCAAGGGAATAGTGTTATAGATAAAGAAACGAGTAGTGAAGAAGAGGTTAGTATTTTAGGGAATAGTGAGGCAAGTAGTCTAGGGAAAATTGAAGGTGAGGTCAGTAGTCTAAGTTATAATGAGGCAGGTATTTAAAAGAACAGTGAAGTTGAGATTGATAGTCTTGGGAATGTTGAGGCAAGTAGTCTAGGAAATAATGAAGTGGAGGTTAGTACTTTAGGGAATAGAGAGGAAGATAATCAAAATAATAGTAAAGTTTGGGTCAGTGGTCTAGGTGATGCAGCGAGTCAATGGAATAATGAAGTTGAAGTCAGTAGTCTATGGCATGGTGAGGTAGATGGTCCATGGAATAGTGAAGTTGAGGCCAATAGTTCAAGGAACATTGAGGTGGGTCAACAAGGGGGTAGTGAAGTTAATGAGAACATGCCAAAGAGAGGGAGAGGGAGAAAAAGAGTAAGTAATGAAACTGAATGGAGACGAAATATCACCAAAAGGAGACGAAATAAAGGTAAAGAATACACGACATAATTGGGTAAGTCAGAAAATGCTAGGACGCTAAAACCAGGGTGTGGACATAAATGTAGGACAAAATGTCACCAGCATATCACACAGGAAGAAAGAGAGTCAATTTTCCATAAATTTTGGAAATCTGGAAACCCAGTTTCCAAATGGCAATTTATTTCAAAATATGCTTGTGTGAAAGAAAAGGAAATCCAAACAAACCAAACACATGGACTTCAAGAAAGAAATAGAAAAAATCTATTATGTGAACTCTTCCCAGTAAAGGGAACAAATAACAAAAAGTATGTAAAACCTTTTTCATAGATACTTTAGAAATGATGGTGCAAACTGCCCATAACATACTCTTAAGTAATTTGTGATACAGATAGGAGAGGAACCCATGAAAATAGAAAAAAAAAGTTCATGAGATAGTTAAAGAAAGTGTGAGGAGTCATGTTGAGAGTTTTATGTGTGTTGGTTCACATTACTGCAGAAAAGACTCTAAACGCTATTGTTTTCTACCAGGAATCAATGTGAAAAAATGTACAATATGTATTTAACAAAATGCACTGGAGTTGGTGTTACACCAGCATCTGCACGAACATACAGAGATATGTTCAACACAGCATACAATATTGCTTTTAACAAACCATTAAACGACAGATACAATTTCTGTATTACTTATGAAAATCTCCCTATTGAAATGAAAATGGAACGTAAGGTGAAGTACGATGAACATATTTTGAACAAAGAGAAGGCACGGGAAAACAAACAAATGGATAAATAAAGGGTCAAAGAGGATGATGAATTATCTGTCTCATGTTTTGATCTAGAGGAGGTTCTATTAACACCTCACAGCTAAGCAAATGCTATGTATTAAAAAAGAATACTTTGCACCTACAATTTTACCATTTATGAGTATGGAACTATAGATGGGTTTTCATATATTTAGAATGAGAGTATTGCTGGTAGATGGGCATGTAAAATAACATCATGTGTGTCTGATTTCATCAAACTTAAATGTTCACAAGGAAAAAGGAAATTCATTTTTTATTTAGATAACTGTGGAGCCCAAAACAAAAATAGTTTTCATGTTTCAATGTTATGGTTTTGCTTGGAGAAATTCAAAATACAGTCAATAGAGCACAAGTACCTCGAAAAAGGACATACTTTCAATGAGGAAGATTCCATACACTCTGCAGTTGAACGGGCTGCCAAGTGTATATATATCTTCAAAACAGCCCAATGGGCTGCCACTGTTCGTGTTGCTAGACAAGGGCAGCAATACAAAGTGAAAGAGATGTCTTTAGATAACTTTTATGAGTGTAAAGCGTTTGCTTGTTTATTGAAAAAAATCAATCTTACAACAGAGCGTGAAAAGGTACATTGGTTTGGATTCAAAACCATAAAAATGGAAATCGGCTACCCAAATCAGTTTAAATATCAGTTGGATTATGAAGGTAAGGAATTTACAGTAAATCTATGTGGCTATACACGATCAAGAGACATACCAAGACCAAGCACAATACAACTTAAACAGTCAAGTGAAGATTTGATTCCTATAAGTAAGGAAAAATTTAGAGACCCTATAGGTCTTTTTCCTACTTCTGCCTCATGAGTAGGGTAACAGTTCACATACATAGCTTAATGGCCAGTAGACAATTTTGATATTATATGACTGTAGTAATTGATCAAATTAGTCTTTTTGGAAATGTCTAGTATTGAGACTTTAGATTACCTTCAAAACTTTATAATCATTTATATAAAAACTTTCAAGCAAGTAATTGGACTTAGTAATGTAAACGAAGTATTGCATATAAGTTGAGGTACAAATAAAACGTGTTTTGCTTCTCCTGTCAAATTTTCAAAAAGTGAGTTATGATAGTCTTGCGTGGAGCCCACGATTTGAAGATATGTAACCGTTTGTAAATCTCCGATACTCTTAAAACTAGAATGTGTGGGTAAAATAACCAGTTACAGAAAAATTAACACCAGGTTAAAAGATCATTATCACATTATGTACTAAAAACGTATCACTAATTTAAAAATATATTTACACAATTAAATGATCACCATATGTTTTATTGGCAGTAATACGATTAGTAAAAGTATCACCGCTCAAATATGTAAGAGTCAACGCTCCAAGATTGCCAGCTGAAATATAACTAAAATGCCCCATAATGGAAGTGCTCTTGAAGGTGTTTACTAATAAATGCTTGACAATGTTTGAAAGTAAATGAGCTGTATTCTATTAATAGCGTTATTGCTCATATTTTAAAATTATTCACTTTTAAGCACTGCATTTAACTATATGTTAATGCCAAACTCCATTTGAAGATATGTTACCATTTGCAAATCTCCAATACTCTTAAAACCAGAATGTGTGGTAATAATAACCACTGACAAATATACGTTTCGACAAAATAATGGGGCACAGTACCCTTTAATGTAAAATATTTACTGGAACCCTAAACAAAACCATATTAATTATAAAAAATAACGTTAAATATTTATAAAAGTTTTTCTAATTCAAAGGTGTGTGGATCGGATATCCGGGAATTTAAAGAAAAATGCACACCAGGTTAAATGATCATTATCACATCATGTACTAAATACGTAGTGTTATGGCGTTAGTGGAAATTTATAAAAGATTTACGCAATTAAATAATCCTTATATATGTTATATTCGCAGTAATATGATTACTCAAATATGTAAGAGTGAACGCTTTAAGATAGTCAGCTGATATATGGGTAAAATGTCCCATACTATAAGTGCCCTTGAAACGAGTTTACTTATAAATGCTTGGCAATATTTGAAAGTAAATGAACTGTATCCTATTAATGCATTAATGTATTTGTCATTCATTTGACGATATTTATACACCGAGTAAGCCAGATGCGTCTTATGTCGTTACCAGTGCTGTATCTTTTGAATCTTTATCCTGATAATGATAATCAATATGCGCGCTGTGATGTTGTTTTCAATATTACATTATAATTTCAGCCAACAAATGTCGAATGGAATAGTTAATTTGCTTTTCCTTTGTTGATTTCAAAAACACTGTTAAATTTTGTGCTAATATCTCACTGTAAGTGGTGTTTGTCGTTTAGTCAAGATCCTCTTATGATCTTGCATTATTTAAACAGTTTATCCTTTCAATAAAAGCCGGTGGCTTTTTTTCTAAATGCCGCATGACTCATTACCAAAGATGGCTATTGTATCGATGTATGATTCGAAGTGTGCCCGGAGCTGTCCTACCAATTAATCAATTTACAGCTTTTCGCATATATGTCAATTGACAGTTTAAATAAATAAAATGCGCAAAAATACCAACATATAGAATCAAGGAAATCTGATAGTGTTTTTGTTTCGATAACACATATTTAAGACCCATTTTGGTATTTTACATTTTAAGATAAAAGTTACTGCCCTTTTCAACAGGACAACACACAATTCAATAAACGATTATGTTTCGTAAAATGTTCTTTAGCTGATATCGAAAATATTGAATCATGATGACACTTTATACATTACACAATATGATGAAGACACGCTGGGCGCAATACCAAGCAAAAAAAAAACCCATACATGAACCGCAGCGAAAATGGTTCTGACAATAGTATACATATTTCTTTTTCCGGGAGCAAAGCTTTTAATTAGTTTGATAAGAATACATGGAAATGTCTTTCCCAGAGTATTTGACGCAATTTCAAAATCTCATCAGCGATAATGATGATATTATCTTATCGATTTACGCCCATGTAATACGTTGGTAAGCTGCCAACTTAAGACGTTATCAAGACATCCCAATTTTGAGACTTGACAACATCTGTCCCTACTTTTATAGCACATTCTATCCAGTGATACATTTCTGATCAGCATATTTTGAGCAGCTACGGTAAAACAAAACGAATATTAAGTTAGTAAAATGACGGGTTTATTGACAAAGTATAAAGGGTTACATCATTCAACAACAGGTTAAAGTTGGAATAACACTTTTATTGAAGGCCTTGAAGTTTGGTGAAGAAATTGTTGTAATTGAATATAAATATCACACCGACATAGTAAAAATAACAATTAGCATGTAGTTGATAAAATCCCACATTCAAATAAAACATATTTCTATCATTATTTTTTTTACTTAAGAAGACTTTAAAATAAAAACGGCCAAATCCAACAGATGAGAAAGTATTTGAGAAACATATGACCCATAGGACTCAAAGCTTCTATATTTGTTATTTCTTGTTGTACCTTTCGATAAGCACTTTTATTTATTAAACCATATTAATGTTTACGTTTGAATACTATTTTGAGCAGGTGTTTGTTTTTTTACCGATGTTAATAAACAGTTTATCTTTCCAATTGCATTTCCTATAAGAATACGTTGTATAAAAATCTATGGTTGTATAATTGTCCCAACAGGTTTTTGAGTCTTTAATCTATCTTTAAAAGCTAAATGTTGCTCAGCACGAGACCACATTTAAAACATCACAACTCGTCACAGACTCAGTAACTATAATGTAAATAACATTAATAAATTACAATTGATTTTGTTATTTTAGTTTTGTTTTTGTCGTTAACCACACATTTGTAATGTATCAAGTTATAAAGCTTTCTCGTTTAAGACAGAAAACAATTAAACCAATTACTTGTGTCAGGAGAAAAAGTTTTATTCTTAATCTGAACACAAGAGGCATTTTCGCAGATAAAGCTGACAAATGGACAGAAATTGTTTCGTAACAGAAATGGAATATCGAAGATAGTATACACATTTTGATAGCAGTTTGGTCAGCAAAATGTGGAAAAATGTTCTTTAATAAACACAACAAATTTTAGGACTGATACATTTTGTTTATTGAACTGGACTGTTTTGATCTTAAACATGTGATTCTTATATTGTTTATTTTGATGAAAACGTTTTTTGAATATACAGTTTTAAGGTTTTCGGTTTTGTTCCTATGAAAAAACGCTGGCAAAAAGTGGCCCTTTGTATAAGGAATCTTTGAAGTCAACCGCTTATCTCGACACTCATTGAAACAAATCTAAAGCACTGTATTAGTTCGTGATACTATTCTACATCCATTCCTGCTCGTCTAGGCGTGATACAACAGAAGTTTGAATTTCTTTTTTATTATATGGCGGGCTTTTAGTTTAATTGATATTTATTGTCGAGTGCGCTGTGTGATTTAATTGGAGTTTCTTTTTATACTGTGAAACGCATTTGGAGTTGCATTCGAGAGGTATAAACGGCAACTGCTACTCTCAACTGTGTTGGTTTTCAAAGGCGTTTTGTACCCGATGCATTTCAATATAAACTGTCTTAAAATCAAATACCCATACATAATTCAATTTCCGGTTATTGTATTGTACCAATCTATTGTAAGATAAACACGTGTATATCATGTTTATTATTTGGACGGCATTTGCTTATTTTGCATGAAACTTTGGTTTATATATATTTATTTGAATCACAATATTGTGGTTTTTCTATGTAAATAACAAAATAATTATTAACTTCAATAAAAAACTGGTATGAACTAACTTGAAGGGTGGTACTGTTTTCTACTTCAAACACAACAGAAGCAAGGTAGCTTGGACACTTGTATACGAATTATTTTGTACTTTTACGCCGAACAGAAAATTACTTCCTATTTTGTGTGTCCTATTCGAAATCCTATTCGACATCTTTATAATCTTACAGTTGTTATTCATGTCGTTGATAATTACATAATGAATCTAGACAGGTGTTTATGGTAAGCTTTAATTAAAAATAAATACGTTTGTGGACACTTCGGTATATGGTAATGGCAACTAATAAGACGGCATTGCAGTAAAAAGACATACTCACGAAATAAATGCCAATACAATTTAAAATCAGAGTGTCGCGCAATAGTTATGGGATAAGTACGTCTGTAAGATAGATTGAACAACAAATAAATGTCCATCTTGTTTGGTAAGACTATTTTTTTCGTATTATTATGTATATTATTGTAGAATAATTTAGAGTAGTAAACGCGTTTCTGATAATCTCCCAAATGAGATAGGCTTAAAAAGAACTAGTTTTATCATATGAAACACTATGCATATTTTTTCATTCAACTGCTTTGTTGTATTGCGAACATGCAAGTATTTTGTTTCAACTGTTTTATCGAAATACAACCCTTTTGGTATTAAAGTGATATTATGGGCATCTAACAGTTTATAGGTGTCTATCGCAACCGTTGTTTATTTTTGGTGTTTTCACTTCATATACACTTATATTTGTTAATGCAGCATCAACATACTAAAACAATATCCAGGAACGAGAAAAATTATGCATTTAAATTTCAAACGTACTTTCGTTTGACAACTGTTCATGCATGTACGATGTGAACCTAAATTTAGTTTTAGTGCAGATTCGTTCATACGACACAAAGACACAATTTTGTTTTACGGATCATTTCGGCTTAGAGGACTGGGTGAGTCACGTAAGAATATCGAATATAAAATATATTTTTATAAACAACTGGTAGCAAGATGAGTTGCAGATAATTGGTCAGTAATCACATTTTAATTAACTCTTTTGACCTGTTAATTCTTTTCAGCTCAATTCAACAGTGAAAAATGCCCATAATATCACTTTAATTTATTCAAAAAGATATGCATATTTCTCTTCGTTTTAATATGTTAATGGCACGAAAAACGACAAACTGTTCAGAGGAACCTTTTACACAACAGTAGTAAACAATACAAACGTATACAATAATGACTACTACACGTTTTCTTTAATTCTTTGTTGAATATAAAAGGTTTTATAATTTAAAAAAACATGGTTTGTTTCCAATATAAAAATAGGATTCACAGGTCGCCGAATTTTTTCCTGTTAATATTCTTTAACTATATACAAGGTATGTTGTTAATTGAACAACAATCAAGTTAGATCATAATTGTATTATAGTCAAAGTGCATTTTTACAAAGTTTAATTATTTAAGCAAAAAGACCGGAACTTGGGTTCCCATTTGTAGCGTAAGGTTAGGAAAAACTTATTTGTTTATATTGGGTCATTTTCTTTTAAATTGTATGTGATGTAGATGTCTTCTGGGGGTAACATAGACAATTGCGCAAATATGAAGTTAAACCATTCCGTGCTTCTTTTTTTGAGAACTAAGTATTTCGTTTTGTATTTAGTCATGTCATTTAAATGCATATATTGTTAATGCCCATCTGTATGCGTCTGCCAGCACGTAAAATAATTTTCGACATATTTACGAATTGCGTTCTATTGGTTCTAGTGGTTATTTAAATATGACACATACGTTACGGTACCATCTATAAAATAGAACGAAACTATGAAAAAAGCAGTTTTTAATTCTAAATAAAATATTATTCTAACACAAAGTCATTTATGAATGCTGTGAAATGTACCTGGATAAATGCGAATGGTAAAAAGCTGCTCGATAATTAACATTCATAATTTATCGTCACCAGAAGATATTAATACTGCTACATATCCAAATATTTGTAAAAAAGTCTCAAATCATGTAAAAAAACAGAAACAAAAACAACCACAACAACCCATATTTACAAACAATATAGATAAAACTGTTTGTTTCAAGTACCCAATGGATAGTTACCATACAGACAAAAAGGATAGGATAATTAGAAAACCATATAAGTATGCAGAGAAATTTCGTTATTTGTTTTACATGGAAAGGCTCTGTATAGCGTGCTTTTCAGGGTTTTTAGGCCTCATTTAACAGCTTATTTGTATTCAACACTAGCCTTGGAGTCTCTGTAAGCAGAATAGAAAAACAGAACATATTACGTTAAGCCCTATAAGCCCACTTATAACATTAACACATGAACAAATCACACTAAGTAAGCAAACACCAATTTTGCAAAAAATGCGCTTATATAAATATATGCACATTACAAAGATAAAACATCAGTTTAAAATGAAAATACACTTTTGATATAAAATATAAGAATCACCAACACAAAAATAAAAAAGTTACCATTTACCTCATGAGCAACCTTTTGAGAACATAAGACCCAATGATATCTTGGCCGAGTTCGAAAGTCGGTCATATGAAGTTAAACAAACTATTTTACTAGGCCAAATAAAGAAAAGGCGTGTGAACACTATCGATACAATATTAATTGATCACATTTTATGAAAAATGATAACATCATTTGTTCAATTATATCTGGGTCAAGTTCAATATTGGTTACGTGGGGTAAAACACTAGGTCCTAGGTAAAATGAAAAAAAAAGGAGTGAACACTATCGAAGATATATGTTTAATAATTGGTTAGAACATTAGTACCAATTATACATCGACCGAGTTTGAAACTGAGTCAAATGATATTAAAAACTAGGTTAACAGTTCAAATAAATCAACAAGCTTGCTATTACTATGCACGCAAAATGTATTTTTTCATTATTTTTTGTGTTTTTGTGGACACTTTTGAGACACTCATGCAACTTATAAAGAACGTTCTGCCACGTTAGAAACCGTGTCATATGGCATTGAAAAGTCGGTCATAACGTCAAATTAAAAAAAAATATAATCAAACATTCTTGAAGGTACATCTGTGTAAACAATTTTTATTACACTAGCACAGAATATTGGTTATACTGATTTCTTCTCTGATCGATATATGAATCTTGCACATTGAAAAAAAGGCCACCATGAGTCTGTGATGTTTTCCATATTTGACAACCTATTTATAAACTATATGACCCATTTTGAAGGCCCATCATATTCACTCAACATAGGACTTCATCAGAGCATTAAAACACAATATTTTGATAGGTTACCCGCTTTGACGTCATAAACAAGATTTCAGATGTTGCGCCAGTTTACCTAATGCGTCCATTGTATTTTGTTACCAATGCCTTCTAAAACGATGAAGTTCCTTGGTTTCTCAGATGAGCGCCTATGTTCATTTTACCCACGTGGTTCAGTAGTGGTATCACAATCGTATATTGCTTATTGCATAATTTTAATATGCGATATTTTAAACTGAACTTGTAATTTTCACGAATTATAATACATGGATGTGTATACACATAAGATATCTTTTTCAATTTTTAACTAAAAACAACACCTGGTGAAAATAAAACATTTAATGAAATGAATACTTTACTCTACTTTATCACTGATCACTGAACTTTTTACATATGTATTGGTTCCGAGCAGTACATTTTAATAGTCATGTGCATATCAAAAACTAATTTAACCTTAACATGGATGAGAAGACAAGCATTTACGATGTTTATTTTAATTCTGTTTAGTGCTGGAATTACAATAATCATTGAACTAGACATATGCATTCGCCATATGGGGTCAAATGTAGTTCTGTTCCATATCAGAACCATTTTACGACATTATTATATTTTAAGCTTAATAACATGAGCTTTAAATGAAAAGAATATAGGGATAGTTTGGTTATATCGCTCACGCAAGACGACACACCGAAGGATTTATACATACTGACATGAAATGACCTCTTAAAATGGAGTATATACCACAATCACAAACATCTTGAAAATACGCCACTGTGTTGTCTACGTGCAATTAATCCGTCGTCTTGTAGTTTTTATTATGATATGTTCGAGGAGCAAATGATGGTATCCGAAACATATTATTGCGAGACACTGAATGAATCAGACTAATAGGAAACATAAATGCCAGCTCAGATGAGTTCATCCGCATGCCTTGTAATTATGTTTACTTAAGTCAATGTGATAAAGGACAGACCTATAATCAGAAGGGGTAATCACGTGACAAACAATATTTCGTCGTTTTATACCCTTTATTACTTGTATTATTTTTTTATTCCGCTCGTTTTCCAGCCACATTAGGAAGAAAGTTACTGGCTTTTATTTCATTGTAATATTCGCTCTATATCTCGACGACTTTACTAGGTGCGAAATTTCTTAGCGGGATGACCTAATTATGGCTCCACTAAGAAAATTTGCGGGGAGTAAAGTCGAGATATAAAGCGAATTTAAATACGAAATAAACGCTAATCACCTTTTTACTGATATGGCTGGAAAGTTAGCGTCATTTAAAAAATAAACAGTAGTAATAAAGGGTATAAAACGGCAAAAACTGTCTCGGTATGGACGTCGCCATCTTGACTATCACGTGATTACCCCCTCTGTATAATGTAAGTAATTATCAGTCATATCATAACACCAACATAATTAGACATTAAGAAGAAATCGTACAGTACTTACGTCTATTATAGCTTCATAAAATTGGTGTAAACACCGAATGTGGTTTTTATATGATTTTTGTGTTATTTTCAGACATATGAGTGATAAAATTGTATTCAAATTAAAAGGTATTCTCTTCTAATAAAGCTTATGTTGTATTGTCACGTATGAGTTTAAATTGAAACTATTTTGTGAATACATCTTGGCCCGGTGTGAGGTTTGGACGCCTTATTTGCAGAAAAGCCATGTCTTGATTGAAACATTATGTTTGTCCTATGGGCGAAACGGACAATGTTGTGTGAGTACCAGCCAAAATAATTGCGTTATAAGTATTAGAACAAATCATGTCCTACCGTGCTGCGTAATCGTGATGATTGGTGTCGATTGCATGACTTACAAATACCACATGTCATTACGATAGTTTGTGTCAACAAATTGTTTCAATTCGATACTTAATCCGGATGTTTAATTTCAAGCCCATTCGTAGCTAAACTCTTGAAAACAATCGAACAAATTATATTGAAACATCGGATCCGTAGTAATTGTGTTTTTATATGGAGAGAATCATTGTTGGTTATCGCAATTGAATATAATCATTTTCCCCAAAACGTTTTTATTCAGAAGCCCCAATCGTGATGATTGTGTTAAATTGTACATAGGTTGAGGTCTCGTTTAAAACACTCTCAACTTGCCATATGCAATCGAATTTGGAATCAGATCAGATCTTGGCACCTGTAATTGTCCAATGGTGAACCCGAGCGTTATACGGTCTATCATATCGTATGAACACATCGATTTAAGGTCACATCAAACTGAATTCTTGGTAATAGAATACGTACTAAAAAAAATTGAGCTAGCACCAATCAAAAAAGGAAACACTGGTTTGTATTGAGCAGTAACAGTGAAAAATCAACTGTATACCAATGTAATCAATATTTTTATGAAAAGGATAACAACAAAGGAATTCTCTGTAATTTTAAAAACCATTTACTAGTACTTAAATTTAAAATGTACTTCTTCAAACATTGAAAGGCGTGGTTATATAAGACACTTTAATTAAGGGGTAATGTTAACAATTTCTGTTTTGCCTCAAAAAGTGTCACATATTTAAATGTTTTACATGATCTTGAACTTTATCCCGAAAACAACTCTTGGGTAAAATATGTTTGACATATATTAGCTACTCTAGGTTTCGGCAAGACATGGTAGTTGTAGGAAGTAGGAGACGTTAATTGTTTTATATCTGTCACCTTATTGGGTTTTTATATATTGAATGTAGGTCGCTACCAATCCCAAAAACGTGAAAACCAATGTGGTTTCCAAAAACAACCCTGAACAAAACAAATATAGTTTAAATACATATTTATTTACGTATCGTCAAATAGATGATCACATACTAATTTTAAAAAGGCGCCTTTTTGGCACATCCATGTCGAAAAGACACATATTATTGGTCAATTCATTTAAAAATCAGCTATTTGATTGGTGAGTAGTATTTAAAGTGAAACATCGGAATTTATATTAGTTTCTAATTGTAATCTATTAAAGTAACGTAAAATAACTACTGCATGTCTAGTAATACGATAATTACGGCTAATTTAAATACCGTTACCTTAAAAAAGAAGTGTAATCAATTAAATATTTTCTATAAATTATCACGTAAATCTACCATACATTATATTAATGTATGTCCGGTGACACATCCATTGTAAACAACGTCTATCTGATATATACGTTCAGAATTGGATAACCGAGTTACAAGGGGTAAAAACTACTTCATTAACGGCAATCTTAGATTTCAGCCTTATCTCAAAATTGTAAACATTTCAAAATTTAGATTCGAGGTAACGCGTTTAAGAGTATCTGCTCAAAGACTTGAAGTCAAAGGCAGGGCCATGGCCACAGCATGAACAGACACCGTATGATAACAGAAAATGTAAACACTGTAACGTTTTCTAAGATGAGTTCCATTTCTTACTCAAATGTCCAGTTTTTAATAGTCTTAGAAACGTTTTATACATAGACATTATTGGAATCACACCAATATGTTAAAATTGATTGAACTCTTACAAACTGACAGCGCAAAAACAATGAAAAATATTGCAACAATTATGATTTAAACAGCTTAATTGATATCTTAATTTTATTATCATTAGTTTCTCTCCATACATTATTGTGTATTTGTAGTCAGAGCAATACAAACTAAATGTATACACATTCTTATAACATTCAAATTTATTTGAATAATATACGACTCTACAATATGCGTATTATCTACCTACAACAAATGAGTACAAAACGGTAATCAAAGTACTGGCAGTACTGGCAGTACTGGTGTGCTTTTAAAGAGGATGGATATAAAACATCAATTTAAGTTTATCTATATCACCACACTTATGTATGTTGATACGAACATTTGGGTACGATAAAAAATTTGGGTACGAAAATTTTGGGTACGAAAAAAAATTGGTAGGAAAAAAAATTGCGTACGAAACATTTTTGGTACGAAATAAAGTTTAGGGGTACGGGGGAGTAGTACCCGTGGGTAACTTGACCCATTGAGCGAAACTGGGAGGCGGGTCACATTCTTGTTCATTAAGTATGGCAATACCTTCATGATGATTCTCGAAAGTAGGTATGAGCACATAGCCGGACCATGTGAGCTCATTCGTATGAGCACTTGACTATCCGAATTCGCCCACGAACATATGGATAAGTTAACTAATAGCGAAATGACCTTATACATATATATGCTGAAATCTAACAATCGGACGAAATATCAAACATGGTATGTACACTTAGGTGGTTGTGTAATTTCTGTTAGAATATCGTATTCAATATGTAAATTTTAAATGATTGTGCCCGCACTTGAGTTTGTTGCCTTGTTTTAGTCTATACGCGCCTAGGCTTCACCCAGTGTGTGTATTTGTGTTTTTCCAAGGTAATGAGATACCTCCGCGCTGAGGCTGCATAATGTTGGGACCCGGAGTGTGTCCAGCACTCCTACCTAATAAGATTAGATTGACGACAGTTGGGACGAATTTTGAATGATAGCTGCAATTTCCAGCTATTTGTTTTGTAATGAAATACTTTTTAATTTTTTATATGGTCAAATGCTGCAGGGAGGGGGGGGATGAGATTATCCGGAAAAAACACCTGTCCGGAATGGTGACCACACAACAGACAAAATATAACATTGCGCCGGGAGCGGGAATCGAACCGGTGTCGTAAAGTTGAAAAAGCGAACGTCCTTACCTCTGCGCTAGAGGGACGGGCAATTACGCATAGAAATGTTTTATCTATATATATCATAGCAGTGCAGCGTTTACAATTTGCAGGTTCGAAATTGTACGCATTCTTTAGTTTTCTGATCACGTTAGAAGTTAATTGTACATGTTTTTATTCGCAATTTATTTACTAAATCGAGAACAAATATCAAACAAAATAGAGAAAATATATAGTTGTTTCATTGGTCCATAAAAATAAAATGGATGTAAAATTACTAATTTGAAATTAACGTTCTGATTAACGCACTTATTGAATCTGTTTCCCCAGGATATGCTGTTCTATTAATATTTACCTTTATCAAAACGAACGACAACTCTGCTAGGAGTATGTTATCAATGAAAATCAACGAGCAATCTCCTACGCAGTGGCGAATGCCAAGGGAAGTAACTGAAAAATCGAGTTATCTCAATCGGACTGGCTCGGTCTTTTACATAAGTCGCCATTATGAAGAATTTTTTTACTGGTTATCAAACCTTAGACAATGCTGTTCCAGCATCGTCAAAAAGTGTTATAAATATATATACATGTTAAAATTAGCTGTTATTTTTAATATGGATTTCTTGAAAGTTGCAAAATTCTTTGTTAATTCTGAATTTATATTGCTTAAAATTATATATGTATATGCCTGTATGTCATTGACCACTGTTGACTGCATTCAGTGTTATATGTATGTGTTCCTATGGGCTTCAAGCCTAATGTATACTGAAATAAAACCATTCAACCATATTTATTTGAATTCTTTTGGAATAAACAACTAAAGTTGAAGGCAACGTTTCTGATAAAAATGGCAGATTAATTGAAACTGCTCCTAAAGCGTTCTCTCCGATTGGGTAATTAATTGTAACTGAGGTATTTAATTGTAATTTACTTTACATTTGCTTTTTTGTCATTCTCTTTTATTGATTATTTCTGCCATGAAGCCAATATCCATTAAATAACATTTACATGTGTTGATTATGGATACGTTGAATCACCCCTCGTACAAAAGCGTGTATAAGTGGTGTTCTCGTTTCGGATAATTGGCTTCTTTACTTTCCTTTATTCTCCTATTTTTAAAACGTTTGTAAAAGACATTGGCGACTAGCCGAAGTTATATAAATTGTAGTTGTGTGTTTATCCATGTCGTTATTTTTGATTATATGCACACATAGTTCACCGTATATTTAGGCTGAATGTTTATCACTCTTATATTAATATCCAATGATGATTGTATGAGATTTCTCGATCTTTCGTTCTTCGGAGTTAGCAACTACCGCGATTTACACGCAAGGCATGCTGATGCTTAACTAAATGTACATGTCGGCACGCTAATTTCTTGTTTTGGCATGTTTCGGCTCCCTGAAACGAACTTATGATCAAGAAGCTCCGAGGCAGCAACACACTGTATATAATAGGCGTGAACACAAAATATTGGTGTGTTTTATTGTCGTTGCGGGTATAATTTATGCTTTTACTTTGTCGTTCTTGTTCAGCATGCTCTAAAGCGACATGTACTCCCAATATATTATAAACAAACGTATGGTCATGCTGACACCCTTTAAGCACTTAAGAAGGATATGACAATAATATTATTCGGCGTATATTCAATGTATATTTAAAGAAAGCGCCATCAATGCACTAGAAAGTCGACAGCAATTCATAGTTGAAGTTTAAAGTGTTTATTAATCAGTTTTATGATTTTATCATGTTTATTTCAATTATCAAATAATGATGTGAACAGTTTGATTGAGGTTGTGGTTTGCTTTGATGGCACCGATATGTGCTTCTTCTCTGAAGTAAAATGAAACAAAGTTTTTACGCCAAACGTTTTGACCATGCTAAAATAATCACTGGCTCGTAAGTAGGTTATACACCCCTTACGCAACACTGGTCCTGACAAGATATTTGCATATAAGAAGTCATGAGCAACGTTTTCTATTATCAAATCTGTGTCCGATAAGTAGGAAAGAAATTGTTGTTACATCAGCCTCCGTACAACCACCGCGCAGAGATTTGACTTAAACCATCATAGCTGGATCGAATCAACGCCTTGATGACCAACCACATGATGGTTACCGAGCCACGTGGTAAATAATTGTCCAGTTGTTATTTTTTGGTACTTTTTTGTAATTTATGGTAATTTTATTCTTTATTATCAACGTAAACGTATCCACTTTTTTTTAAAAATATGACACATAATGATACTGCTTTTAATAAAATAATACTTAGCAAAACAAATCATCTTTTTAATGTGTAAGCCGTGTATATTATAAAATCGTGTCATATTATTCTTCTTAACATTGACATTAACACATAAAACAGAACACAACTATTCATAACGAGTAATGGCAGTAATAATACTCACTTATGGAGCGTAAATGAAATTTAAGATGTATGTGAAATGCAAGATGCTTATGGATAAATGGAAACAAGACATTTTTGTTACAAGACTGTAATATAAACGGGTAATTAGCCTTTTGAGAATGTTAACTTTCACATTCGAGGAAAAAAATTGAACCAACTTTGGAGTATTTGTAATTGCTTTTTATCTTAAAAAAACAATTGAATGAAAGTTATTGATCAAGCAATGCCCAGTTTAGTGTTTGTTGAAAATAGGTCGTGTGAAAGACGTTATTAATTATTTGTGTTAAAAGGCTGCACTTAATTTAAGAACTTGTTTATTTCGATTATTATTTACTCGTCCTTCACTACTAACATGCACACCTTTCACGTTCCTTAATTTTAATTATCTTTAATGAGATGTCGCGTGATTCAACAAATGTTTTTTCTGAATAATTAGTTTATGGACACGATGGTGACGTAGTTGTTATCATTGCTTTCTGCTGGTTTAAGGACATATACCACTGGCCACAACTTCGATTGAAATATCGATCTTCTTCAGTCACAAAGCAGAAAACATACGATCTATCATGCATTAAATCATCGCGCTTGATAATTGTGTTCTTCTAAATTGTTGAGGATGGAAGTAAAAAATTCCATATCATTTAAAGTATTCAACGGTCTTCAAATGTCTTAAATTATGCGTGATTAAATATACTATCAAGAATGACTGAAAACAATGGATTCCATTAAATATACGTAATACGAAACTATAATTGGGGAAGCTTTGATTTTATCATTAGAATACATAAATATTGCCAATGCAAGGGGTGGTTTGTAAATGTCCTCATCTTATCTTATGACGCATAATTACCTACCGCGGTATCATCTTTAGGGCAAGTCCTTGATGCCTTTGCAAGGGGTGGTTTGTAAACGTCCTCATCTTATCTTATGACGCATAATTACATACCGCGGTATCATCTTTAGGGCAAGTCCTTGATGCCTATGCAAGGGGTGGTTTGTAAATGTCCTCATCTTATCTTATGACGCATAATTACCTACCGCGGTATCATGTTTAGGGCAAGTCCTTGATAACTACTTATAAAAAGCACATAGCTGAAAGAAAGTTGGTAATACTATTTTAACAGTTTTCGTTGGCTATTACACTAATGCACAAGTTGTGTTACAAAAGTCTAGAATGCGTTATCTGATTCATTAATCCTGTCTGCACGCAGCATATCTCTGGTTTAATATGTTGTGTGTTAATATGTTTTATGCACAAAATTCATAAATACCCATTTTGTTCGTTACTTGTTATTATTTTGTTTAAACAGTAGAACAACAAGATACAACACTTAGCTTGCAAACGAATTTCGGAACAAAATATATATATGCGTTAACTACTTTACTCTGGGCATGTTTGCATACATATATGTTGATATAAACACATCAAGCATTCTAATGCATTCGGTTCCTTGTACAATGTCATTTAATTTGTCGAACTTCTCTTATAAAGCATCTTTTGTCTTAAAGGGATCTTTTCACGCTTTGGTAAATTGACAAAATTGAAAAAAGTTGTTTCAGATTCGTTAGTTTTCGTTTTAGTTATGATATTTGTGAGGAAACAGTAATACTGAACATTAACCATGCTCTAATATAGCCATTATATGCATCTTTTGACGATTTTAAAACCTAAAAATTATAAAGCGTTGCAACGCGAAACGATTGAATAATTTGGCGAGTTCTGTTTTTGTCGTTAAATTTTGTGAAACTACGAAGATTGCTTATATAAGGTATAAAATACGTCAAGATTGCATACTCGGCGGAATAGCTCAGTAGGCTAAAGCGTTTTTACTTCAGGACTCTGGCAGGACTCCAGGGGTCACTGGTTCGAAACCTGCTCCGGGCAATGTTCTTTTCCTTTTTTTATTTTTTTTTCTTGATTTTTTACTGGAGCTTTTACGATCCAATGTTTACATTTATCAATATAAAGCATTTAATGAATAAGTTAAAAAAAATGCCAAAATCTGTGAAAAGGCCCCTTTAATACGTTTGCGTTAAGGTTATTAATTACACATGCATGTTTTAACGTTTTTTTCTAAATGCTTGATTCCAGTATTTGCACATGTTATATATTGCTCATGTTACATATAATTCTTATTTTGACAACACGTTATTTTTCTCAATACCACATCATTTTGACATACAAACAATATTGGTGAATAGCAATGTGTGCATTTGTCGTTTCTATTAAGCTCGATTAATACATATTTAATATGACTATTTGTTAATTAAGTTGCAATCAGTCAAGTAAGCCCGTACACTGTTATATGTTCTCAAACAAATAAGTCCACCTGCAACTTTTATTAGTTGTCATTATTAAGCTTAGGCAATGTTTACAAAGACGTCTTATGTTTTCTTACTAGGTTAAATTCGCAAGGTACGAGAACGTCCCCTGATTGTAGTTTATTTTTTAAATTCAGCTTAGTGCTAATGTACATTAAATGAGGCCTTATCATAAGTCGTGTTTATCACGGACAAGTTATCAACAAGTAAAAATGGCTACGGAAAACAGTTGTATTGTGTGTATCATTTGAATGTATTAAGAAAAACAATTTAATTGAAAGCAAAAGTATTTTTTATAAAATTGCTGTAAAAACTTCACTGGTCATTTATGAACTTCATAAAGTAGAATTACCTATTCACAGCAAATTCTTACGTATGTTTGCTGACCTTTTTAAATATTAAACTCAGGGATGTTATATTTGCATGATCATGCATTATTTGTTGTGAATCTTTTATATTCTTACGTTTCAAAGGTGAAGTTTTCGTTTTGGATTATCCATGTGTGCACTCATTTATTCCCATATTTGCAATATACATTGAAAGATGGTCTTAAAAGCACCCATTGTTTGTTATCATTTTTTTTCCGTATTCTATTTAAAATATATATCATCCAAAGTTCAGTGAAAATATGAAGTGACTATGAAATTAAAGGCACGCTCTAGTGAAAAGCAAAAGCCCTTTTTTAACAGTATGTCAACAAAATTATTATCTTGATGAAGGAATTTTTCTTCCGTGAGCACAGTATAACGATGTTTCAAAAGTAAAATTTTTATTGAAAATACAGCAGGCAATAAGCACATGAGTATACATGAAATGTCAAATACAATATACATAAAACAAAGTCACAGGTCAGTCAAAGTATTAACATAAAAAAAAATCGGTACATTGTAAAAAATAAAAATATTGGGTATGTTAGAGAAGACAATATATACTACGAGAGACGGTGCATAAATATATACCAAAAGTCCTACCCTAATCATAATATGTAATATAAGTATTTCTTATTTCCCATGCTTTACATATAAACATAGCTAAACTTTTAACAATATTACTATTTTGAGAGGTCAAAAAATCTATAAACTTTAACATATTTGGTCTTACGTTATAACATGGTTTTAAATTAATGTTTCTATCTTATAACTCTGCTTATTCATAACGGTCTTATGGTCATGAAGGTGATTGTCATTCAGGCGGCGCTCAACGTTTTTTTAAATCGTTTTCCTCCTATTTGTTTGTATGCGTTTGTATTTTTAATTTCTGTTGTTGCAGCTTCGTTTGAGCACAGGGTCGCGGCCATAATTATGTGGGGAGCTTAATACATATTTTCGAAAATCAGTATTACTTTTTAAGAATTCTTTATGGTCTGCGACAATAAAGAAAAGCTCGAGGCTGCAATTAAATTGGGACTGCAACTAAGTTGGAATGTAGCATAAATCGCGTGTAAAAATCCATTACACCAATCCACTTCGTGTCGTGCAGCGTTGGTCAATCGGCGACAGGTACTTTAACTTTGACTGAACCATACTTGACAAGTTGCCTAAAAAATGCCAGGTTTAAACTCCGATGGAAGAATCCCGCTACGCAAGTAGATTATATTTCCGCCCAAAGCAAGCTTCCTAGGCCATGTTTTGCAATATGACGTGTGTGTCAGATGAATATTAATATACTACTGAAATGTGGAACAATATGTATACATTGATAGAACCATTTACATTCTGTTAGTATACAACGTGACTTGTATTGTAAAATGAGTAATATCCTAATATATTAGACTTAACTATTGTTAAATATTTATCTTCTGGGACGGTTATATCTTAATCTGATTCAATAAATATATTTGAACATGATACAAATTTTGCAAATATAAATGTTTCTACAGTAAATGTCGGGAAATGATTGAAGGGAGAAATATAGGAACTTCATGTATTTTAAACATAGCTACCCACATTTTTCGAATAATGTTTCCTGTAAAATGATAAGATGCAAGTGAAGAAATAAATAAGTTCCTTTGCAATTATAATTCTATTTTCAATTAGTACTGCATGAAATGCTTGGTTATCAGTATAAAAACTTTTGAAAGTATAGTTTTTAGTATCAGTATGTAACGTCGTGGAATACAATATTTATTGCACCTTTAATTTATTTGAATATTTATGGGAAATATTTCCTTAATATAAGTCATTCACGAAATATCAAACATGGTATGTACACTTAGGTGGTTGTGTAATTTCTGTTAGAATATCGTATTCAATATGTAAATTTTAAATGATTGTGCCCGCACTTGAGTTTGTTGCCTTGTTTGAGTCTATACGCGCCTAGGCTTCACCCAGTGTGTGTATTTGTGTTTTTCCAAGGTAATGAGATACCTCCGCGCTGAGGCTGCATAATGTTGGGACCCGGAGTGTGTCCAGCACTCCTACCTAATAAGATTAGATTGACGACAGTTGGGACGAATTTTGAATGATAGCTGCAATTTCCAGCTATTTGTTTTGTACTGAAATACTTTTTAATTTTTTATATGGTCAAATGCTGCAGGGGGGGGGGATGAGATTATCCGGAAAAAACACCTGTCCGGAATGGTGACCACACAACAGACAAAATATAACATTGCGCCGGGAGCGGGAATCGAACCGGTGTCGTAAAGTTGAAAAAGCGAACGTCCTTACCTCTGCGCTAGAGGGACGGACAATTACGCAAAGAAATGTTTTATCTATATATATCATAGCAGTGCAGCGTTTACAATTTGCAGGTTCGAAATTGTACGCATTCTTTAGTTTTGTGATCACGTTAGAAGTTAATTGTACATGTTTTTATTCGCAATTTATTTACTAAATCGAGAACAAATATCAAACAAAATAGAGAAAATATATAGTTGTTTCATTGGTCCATAAAAATAAAATGGATGTAAAATTACTAATTTGAAATTAACGTTCTGATACACTTATTGAATCTGTTTCCCCAGGATATGCTGTTCTATTAATATTTACCTTTATCAAAACGAACGACAACTCTGCTAGGAGTATGTTATCAATGAAAATCAACGAGCAATCTCCTACGCAGTGGCGAATGCCAAGGGAAGTAACTGAAAAATCGAGTTATCTCAATCGGACTGGCTCGGTCTTTTACATAGGTCGCCATTGTGAAGAATTTTTTTACTGGTTATCAAACCTTAGACAATGCTGTTCCAGCATCGTCAAAAAGTGTTATAAATATATATACATGTTAAAATTAGCTGTTATTTTCAATATGGATTTCTTGAAAGTTGCAAAATTCTTTGTTAATTCTGAATTTATATTGCTTAAAATTATATATGTATATGCCTGTATGTCATTGACCACTGTTGACTGCATTCAGTGTTATATGTATGTGTTCCTATGGGCTTCAAGCCTAATGTATACTGAAATAAAACCATTCAACCATATTTATTTGAATTCTTTTGGAATAAACAACTAAAGTTGAAGGCAACGTTTCTGATAAAAATGGCAGATTAAATGAAACTGCTCCTAAAGCGTTCTCTCCGATTGGGTAATTAATTGTAACTGAGGTATTTAATTGTAATTTACTTTACATTTGCTTTTTTGTCATTCTCTTTTATTGATTATTTCTGCCATGAAGCCAATATCCATTAAATAACATTTACATGTGTTGATTATGGATACGTTGAATCCCCCCTCGTACAAAAGCGTGTATAAGTGGTGTTCTCGTTTCGGATAATTGGCTTCTTTACTTTCCTTTATTCTCCTATTTTTAAAACGTTTGTAAAAGACATTGGCGACTAGCCGAAGTTATATAAATTGTAGTTGTGTGTTTATCCATGTCGTTATTTTTGATTATATGCACACATAGTTCACCGTATATTTAGGCTGAATGTTTATCACTCTTATATTAATATCCAATGATGAATGTATGAGATTTCTCGATCTTTCGTTCTTCGGAGTTAGCAACTACCGCGTAAAAGACATTAACACGCAAGGCATGCTGATGCTTAACTAAATGTACATGTCGGCACGCTAATTTCTTGTTTTGGCATGTTTCGGCTCCCTGAAACGAACTTATGATCAAGAAGCTCCGAGGCAGCAACACACTGTATATAATAGGCGTGAACACAAAATATTGGTGTGTTTTATTGTCGTTGCGGGTATAATTTATGCTTTTACTTTGTCGTTCTTGTTCAGCATGCTCTAAAGCGACATGTACTCCCAATATATTATAAACAAACGTATGGTCATGCTGACACCCTTTAAGCACTTAAGAAGGATATGACAATAATATTATTCGGCGTATATTCAATGTATATTTAAAGAAAGCGCCATCAATGCACTAGAAAGTCGACAGCAATTCATAGTTGAAGTTTAAAGTGTTTATTAATCAGTTTTATGATTTTATCATGTTTATTTCAATTATCAAATAATGATGTGAACAGTTTGATTGAGGTTGTGGTTTGCTTTGATGGCACCGATATGTGCTTCTTCTCTGAAGTAAAATGAAACAAAGTTTTTACGCCAAACGTTTTGACCATGCTAAAATAATCACTGGCTCGTAAGTAGGTTATACACCCCTTACGCAACACTGGTCCTGACAAGATATTTGCATATAAGAAGTCATGAGCAACGTTTTCTATTATCAAATCTGTGTCCGATAAGTAGGAAAGAAATTGTTGTTACATCAGCCTCCGTACAACCACCGCGCAGAGATTTGACTTAAACCATCATAGCTGGATCGAATCAACGCCTTGATGACCAACCACATGATGGTTACCGAGCCACGTGGTAAATAATTGTCCAGTTGTTATTTTTTGGTACTTTTTTGTAATTTATGGTAATTTTATTCTTTATTATCAACGTAAACGTATCCACTTTTTTTAAAAATATGACACATAATGATACTGCTTTTAATAAAATAATACTTAGCAAAACAAATCATCTTTTTAATGTGTAAGCCGTGTATATTATAAAATCGTGTCATATTATTCTTCTTAACATTGACATTAACACATAAAACAGAACACAACTATTCATAACGAGTAATGGCAGTAATAATACTCACTTATGGAGCGTAAATGAAATTTAAGATGTATGTGAAATGCAAGATGCTTATGGATAAATGGAAACAAGACATTTTTGTTACAAGACTGTAATATAAACGGGTAATTAGCCTTTTGAGAATGTTAACTTTCACATTCGAGGAAAAAAATTGAACCAACTTTGGAGTATTTGTAATTGCTTTTTATCTTAAAAAAACAATTGAATGAAAGTTATTGATCAAGCAATGCCCAGTTTAGTGTTTGTTGAAAATAGGTCGTGTGAAAGACGTTATTAATTATTTGTGTTAAAAGGCTGCACTTAATTTAAGAACTTGTTTATTTCGATTATTATTTACTCGTCCTTCACTACTAACATGCACACCTTTCACGTTCCTTAATTTTAATTATCTTTAATGAGATGTCGCGTGATTCAACAAATGTTTTTTTCTGAATAATTAGTTTATGGACACGATGGTGACGTAGTTGTTATCATTGCTTTCTGCTGGTTTAAGGACATATATCACTGGCCACAACTTCGATTGAAATATCGATCTTCTTCAGTCACAAAGCAGAACACATACGATCTATCATGCATTAAATCATCGCGCTTGATAATTGTGTTCTTCTAAATTGTTGAGAATGGAAGTAAAAAATTCCATATCATTTAAAGTATTCAACGGTCTTCAAATGTCTTGAATTATGCGTGATTAAATATACTATCAAGAATGACTGAAAACAATGGATTCCATTAAATATACGTAATACGAAACTATAATTGGGGAAGCTTTGATTTTATCATTAGAATACATAAATATTGCCAATGCAAGGGGTGGTTTGTAAATGTCCTCATCTTATCTTATGACGCATAATTACCTACCGCGGTATCATCTTTAGGGCAAGTCCTTGATGCCTTTGCAAGGGGTGGTTTGTAAACGTCCTCATCTTATCTTATGACGCATAATTACATACCGCGGTATCATCTTTAGGGCAAGTCCTTGATGCCTATGCAAGGGGTGGTTTGTAAATGTCCTCATCTTATCTTATGACGCATAATTACTTACCGCGGTATCATGTTTAGGGCAAGTCCTTGATAACTACTTATAAAAAGCACATAGCTGAAAGAAAGTTGGTAATACTATTTTAACAGTTTTCGTTGGCTATTACACTAATGCACAAGTTGTGTTACAAAAGTCTAGAATGCGTTATCTGATTCATTAATCCTGTCTGCACGCAGCATATCTATGGTTTAATATGTTGTGTGTTAATATGTTTTATGCACAAAATTCATAAATACCCATTTTGTTCGTTACTTGTTATTATTTTGTTTAAACAGTAGAACAACAAGATACAACACTTAGCTTGCAAACGAATTTCGGAACAAAATATATATATGCGTTAACTACTTTACTCTGGGCATGTTTGCATACATATATGTTGATATAAACACATCAAGCATTCTAATGCATTCGGTTCCTTGTACAATGTCATTTAATTTGTCGAACTTCTCTTATAAAGCATCTTTTGTCTTAAAGGGATTTTTTCACGCTTTGGTAAATTGACAAAATTGAAAAAAGTTGTTTCAGATTCGTTAGTTTTCGTTTTAGTTATGATATTTGTGAGGAAACAGTAATACTGAACATTAACCATGCTCTAATATAGCCATTATATGCATCTTTTGACGATTTTAAAACCTAAAAATTATAAAGCGTTGCAACGCGAAACGATTGAATAATTTGGCGAGTTCTGTTTTTGTCGTTAAATTTTGTGAAACTACGAAGATTGCTTATATAAGGTATAAAATACGTCAAGATTGCATACTCGGCGGAATAGCTCAGTAGGCCAAAGCGTTTTTACTTCAGGACTCTGGCAGGGCTCCAGGGGTCACTGGTTCGAAACCTGCTCCGGGCAATGTTCTTTTCCTTTTTTTAAATTTTTTTCTTGATTTTTTACTGGAGCTTTTACGATCCAATGTTTACATTTATCAATATAAAGCATTTAATGAATAAGTTAAAAAAAATGCCAAAATCTGTGAAAAGGCCCCTTTAATACGTTTGCGTTAAGGTTATTAATTACACATGCATGTTTTAACGTTTTTTTCTAAATGCTTGATTCCAGTATTTGCACATGTTATATATTGCTCATGTTACATATAATTCTTATTTTGACAACACGTTATTTTTCTCAATACCACATCATTTTGACATACAAACAATATTGGTGAATAGCAATGTGTGCATTTGTCGTTTCTATTAAGCTCGATTAATACATATTTAATATGACTATTTGTTATTTAAGTTGCAATCAGTCAAGTAAGCCCGTACACTGTTATATGTTCTCAAACAAATAAGTCCACCTGCAACTTTTATTAGTTGTCATTATTAAGCTTAGGCAATGTTTACAAAGACGTCTTATGTTTTCTTACTAGGTTAAATTCGCAAGGTACGAGAACGTCCCCTGATTGTAGTTTATTTTTTAAATTCAGCTTAGTGCTAATGTACATTAAATGAGGCCTTATCATAAGTCGTGTTTATCACGGACAAGTTATCAACAAGTAAAAATGGCTACGGAAAACAGTTGTATTGTGTGTATCATTTGAATGTATTAAGAAAAACAATTTAATTGAAAGCAAAAGTATTTTTTATAAAATTGCTGTAAAAACTTCACTGGTCATTTATGAACTTCATAAAGTAGAATTACCTATTCACAGCAAATTCTTACGTATGTTTGCTGACCTTTTTAAATATTAAACTCAGGGATGTTATATTTGCATGATCATGCATTATTTGTTGTGAATCTTTTATATTCTTACGTTTCAAAGGTGAAGTTTTCGTTTTGGATTATCCATGTGTGCACTCATTTATTCCCATATTTGCAATATACATTGAAAGATGGTCTTAAAAGCACCCATTGTTTGTTATCATTTTTTTTCCGTATTCTATTTAAAAAATATATCATCCAAAGTTCAGTGAAAATATGAAGTGACTATGAAATTAAAGGCACGCTCTAGTGAAAAGCAAAAGCCCTTTTTTAACAGTATGTCAACAAAATTATTATCTTTATGAAGGAATTTTTCTTCCGTGAGCACAGTATAACGATGTTTCAAAAGTAAAATTTTTATTGAAAATACAGCAGGCAATAAGCACATGAGTATACATGAAATGTCAAATACAATATACATAAAACAAAGTCACAGGTCAGTCAAAGTATTAACATAAAAAAAAAATCGGTACATTGTAAAAAATAAAAATATTGGGTATGTTAGAGAAGACAATATATACTACGAGAGACGGTGCATAAATATATACCAAAAGTCCTACCCTAATCATAATATGTAATATAAGTATTTCTTATTTCCCATGCTTTACATATAAACATAGCTAAACTTTTAACAATATTACTATTTTGAGAGGTCAAAAAATCTATAAACTTTAACATATTTGGTCTTACGTTATAACATGGTTTTAAATTAATGTTTCTATCTTATAACTCTGCTTATTCATAACGGTCTTATGGTCATGAAGGTGATTGTCATTCAGGCGGCGCTCAACGTTTTTTTAAATCGTTTTCCTCCTATTTGTTTGTATGCGTTTGTATTTTTAATTTCTGTTGTTGCAGCTTCGTTTGAGCACAGGGTCGCGGCCATAATTATGTGGGGAGCTTAATACATATTTTCGAAAATCAGTATTACTTTTTAAGAATTCTTTATGGTCTGCGACAATAAAGAAAAGCTCGAGGCTGCAATTAAATTGGGACTGCAACTAAGTTGGAATGTAGCATAAATCGCGTGTAAAAATCCATTACACCAATCCACTTCGTGTCGTGCAGCGTTGGTCAATCGGCGACAGGTACTTTAACTTTGACTGAACCATACTTGACAAGTTGCCTAAAAAATGCCAGGTTTAAACTCCGATGGAAGAATCCCGCTACGCAAGTAGATTATATTTCCGCCCAAAGCAAGCTTCCTAGGCCATGTTTTGCAATATGACGTGTGTGTCAGATGAATATTAATATACTACTGAAATGTGGAACAATATGTATACATTGATAGAACCATTTACATTCTGTTAGTATACAACGTGACTTGTATTGTAAAATGAGTAATATCCTAATATATTAGACTTAACTATTGTTAAATATTTATCTTCTGGGACGGTTATATCTTAATCTGATTCAATAAATATATTTGAACATGATACAAATTTTGCAAATATAAATGTTTCTACAGTAAATGTCGGGAAATGATTGAAGGGAGAAATATAGGAACTTCATGTATTTTAAACATAGCTACCCACATTTTTCGAATAATGTTTCCTGTAAAATGATAAGATGCAAGTGAAGAAATAAATAAGTTCCTTTGCAATTATAATTCTATTTTCAATTAGTACTGCATGAAATGCTTGGTTATCAGTATAAAAACTTTTGAAAGTATAGTTTTTAGTATCAGTATGTAACGTCGTGGAATACAATATTTATTGCACCTTTAATTTAGTTGAATATTTATGGGAAATATTTCCTTAATATAAGTCATTCACATACAGGTTTCGTTAATGCTGATAATGAATGAGTTTGTCAACCAAACACTACGAATGTTCTTGTCTTTAAATGTAAATAGTAAATGTTGAGCATTTTCAATTGGTACATTTTTTCTCACCAACTGCATTACGCCATATTTTATACTAGAAATGAGGGGGGCACAGTAAACACCATACAGAATGTATAATAACTATGTAGCATGTGTATTAATTATTGCGTGTGGAAGTATTTCAGTCATATCACAGCGGTCTGTTCATTACCAACGCCTGTCCTTGGTAACCTTGGTGACAAATACTATTGCACATTATTATGTCAGTAACTGACAACTGTCCTTATTGACTAAGAAGTAGTTAGAGAATGGCCGTATAAATACTTTCATGAACAAGCCCCCACCCCTCATGAAACCTTCCATACACACGTTATTTGACCGGTTGGGAATGGAACCCATCATATTCGTACAAAGTAGTGATCCACCAAATTAAGGAAGCATACTATGTCCCCCGATTGTGTTTTTACATTTACAACCCATATTGTTATTTTGACACACATACGAGATATATCGAAGGGAACAAGAGCCTGTGTTTTGCTTCTTCGATTAATTCAGCAATTCTATACAATCATGAAATGACAAGAGACACAATTAAAAACAAGAACTAAATTCGTATTTGGAATCGATTTTTACTCGCTCTTGAAAATAAGGTTTAGTTTTGATTCATCAGTGTTATATAAACTCGAAGATTCGATCATGTATCATACATGAAATGGTTTCGATTGACAAGCATGCTGAATCCGTATTTGATGTATAAATCTCACACGATAATATTGGCAATAAATACTTAGGTGATAAATACATAACCTCAAGTTTTTATGAGAAATTATATGCCACATTGATATATTCAGGGAATGTGATTTATACTTTAAAATAAGGCAGTGTGTAGACAAGTTTTTGATTAAGACAACTCTAACCAACTTTTGGCGATACGGCAAAATCATCAGTTGTGTTACAGATGTCTAACATGATTTATTACCGGTTTTTGTCTTCACGTCCGAAATAGTTCTCTTCTCGGAAGTAACGTGTTCTTTTATTACATGCTCAAAATTAACTTAAAATACATTAATTGTAAATAGTAACATGGTCTTTGACGATTGCAATTCCGATTTTCGCGGCAATCATTTGACGAATTTCGGCTTTAAAAGCCTTTTGCAAGTCATAAAGTTTCTCCGGTTATACAATATATTTGTTTACATATATTCGGTAGATGCTTGTTTCGCCGAATGCATGTCTTTTCAAGTAATGTGAATTTATTATTTTTATATAATTCCACCAGTGTTATTAATACAATATGTATCCTATTTTGTTCTCAGTCCGGCGACCTAGCCTGTCCTCTATGATAGGTTCTAAAGCGCATAATGCTAACTCATCCTTCTAGTGTGATGTTTTTCGGCGTAGCTGTTTAACCAAGCTTTTCTCCTTAACTGACCTTTGTAAGCGACCAATTAATTGAACATAAATTTTCCCGCCGGTAGACCTGAAACGTTCCGAAGAAGAAAACGTGCAATCTACACACAGTTTTCACATTTACATTATTGTGTTATTCAAACGATTTTCTATTTTGGGTAGTATAGTATATGAAAAGGGAATCTGCAGTGCATTTAGCAACGATGTGAACCGAGTGTTCAGCATGAAACAATTTTATCTCTAATTATAAGGCTTAAAGAATAGAGCAGTTTCGCACTCAACTCTCGAAATCAATACAGTTTGTGTGTAAGCAAGGTATCAAGGTCAGTTCGCGGTCAGTAACACATATCTTTATATAAACGAAATCGCATTAACTAAGTGACCTTGAAGTTTATTTTGATCGGTACCAGTTTTGATTAATTGAATTAGAAATATTCCACATTATAGGTAATCTCATTAAGCATTAGCGCGATGATTCACGATACTATTTATAATTAATCAAATAAAAATGTCCGAAAAACCACTAAAACAGGTATTTTCGAAGAACGCGCGTATAGATATTTCAAATACAAATGTATGTACGGATGATTCGTGTGTTGTCGCTTGACCCCTATGCTTTTCTATTCTGTGACTATAGATGTCTGATCAATACTATATAACAAAGCGACACAAGCAACTTAATCTGGCGCAACATCCCGTGATTGAGAAGTGTGTGATGCAGCTAAGACCTACGCAGAAAAGGCATATGCTTTGTTTGATCACATAGCTAGAACTTTTGATCGTTCATCAACACCGACCCCAATCAACGCCGTATATCGTTTTTAAAGATATGTGTTGTTTAAGCTAAGCACATATTTTCCCAACTCCTTACTGTCTTATTTTGTTCCTTCTGGTTAAATCTCCAGGAAATACGTTGCCTGATAGCAGTTTATGTCTAAATTACAGCCGAGGCTGATATGCATTCTAAGCAAGTCAAACGATATCAATCAATACCTCTCTAGTTTATTTTTTTCTGTTTTCTTGTCATGTTTATTGTGTTACACAAATAGACAAAACAATACAACAATTTATAAAGATAGTGTACATTTACTTACGAAAACAAAAGCATAATTAAGAATTACTTTTGTTTAATATCAGACTCATGCCTATTACCATTATGATGTAGCACATTAAAAGAAACAAAAAATAATCGTAAATAGTTCTAACACTTGGTTCTTCAACATTTTCCGGTTCTTAAACTTGTTGCCGATGTTGATCCGACTGTAAAAAGTGAAATATAAGGATAGCCGTTAGCATAAAACATATTACCGGGTGAACACTGTCGTTGATTGAAATACAGTCATGATTTTTGTTTAACGTACTTAAAAAGTTCGGCGCCAGATTTATTCATCGATGGTATTTCGTTCATATCATATCCATGTAAATACGCTATTATGTTGATATTATGATGTATATTTTATGTAAAAGTACATCATTCAACAGTATATGCAGATGTATTGCAGACTTTTTGCACTATGGTATACTATATTTCGGTGATGTTCGTTATATTTTATGTCAACTGTTATACGAAAACGTACACATGGTTTGAATTCATCTAGTCTAAACATGTATTAATAATTATTGTTTGTTTTGACGCAACTAGACATTTATCCGTTGAAATTCAAATGTGCATGTTGAATAATTGCAAATAAAATTAAAACACCTACGGTGGCACTATGATTTAATTTCATGTTCACCTAGTACTTGTCTTTTAACCAGTGGACAAATTGTAAGATATTGCAATATTTATACATAGTATGCATATGCTTTTTGTTATTAATTGTAAATTGTTCTCTGATTATTTGTTTAGGTCTTCCAGTAATTGGAGGAACTATTGTTTATTGCCGATTGTTTTTTTATAAACAGACTTAAAGGGGCATTTTCACGTTTTGGTTAATTGACAAAATGAACAAGAATTGCTTCAGATATGCAAATTTTCGTTGAAGTTATTCTATGTGTGAGGAAACAGTAATACTGAACATTTACCATGCTCTAAAATATCCGTTATTTTCATCTTTTGACGATTTAAAAACCTGAAAATTATACAGCGTTGCAACGCGAAACGATTGAATAATTTGGAGAGTTCTGTTGCTGTCGTTATATTTTGTGATACTACGAGGATTGCTTATATAAAGTTTAAAATTAATTACCCATTGTTTGAGCACGAATGGCCGAGTGATTTAAGCCATAGACTTTTACACCAGGTGTCAGTTGTTCGAGCCCAGTTGAGGAATACTTTTTTTCTTTCTTTAATTTTATAATTGTTTGTTTTCTGGAGCTTTTTAGATAAAGCTTTTGAGATACAATGTTAACATTTATCAATATAAAGCATTTAATGACAAAAAGGCCCCTTTTAATTCAATGTGTCAGTTGATGATTACTTTTTTTCTTTTTTTACTTGTATTGTTTTTTTATGGAACTATTTAGATTCAATTTTCAAGTATTAACTAATTTTTTTAATGAACACTTCAATACAAGCCAATATCTGTGAATATGTCCCTTTAAGATTACAGTAATGCTATTGTTGTGTCATGCCCAGTGCCGGATAAGCGACGTGGAGGCCCATAGGAAGTGCACTTTTTCGGGCCCTTTCGAAGCCACTGGTGGGCCTTATAGCTACTTGAACGCCAGTGCCCAGCAATTTTCACTCGTTTTTAATTAGCCTACCCGTGTCAAGATTGGCAAGGCTTACAATCTGATAATGTCCTTTTATAGGTATAAAATGTCATTAAAGTACCGTTATGCAACTTCGATACTGCAATTATTTGATGAAGACTTTAACACAACAGTTACTGCTGTCTCAATATTTAAGTAATACACAGTTTATCCAGACAAAAATAATATAATACTTAAATTACGGTCAACAATAGGTAATACCGTCCATTCCATACCGTACACTATCAGCCAACCGTTTACAATTACCAGTATATTTTTAAGTAATGAATAACGATTAACGAACCTTCAGAAAGTTCTGTCTTATTTTCACAGTTATTGTTCTGCAAACGTCGTTTTCACTGGCCATAATAAAAAGTCTATTCAATCGTTCTTGCGTACTTGAAGAAAGATGTTTTTCAGAATGTTCAATTTGGAAAAGATTCGTTCGCTGGTCGCGTTCATGATCATTAAGCATCTGTAAATTCGTAGTGCAGATAGAGCGTTTGTGAATGGGGACTGAATAGAAAAAGTTTACGTCACGGTCTCATGGGGCCCCTGGAAATCGCTGAGAAAAATAGGCAACTGCCCACTCTGCCTAATGGGTCATCCGAGATTGGTCATGCAACTCTGCCTTTGATTGTCGAATTATAATATTTGCTGCCAGATGCACGATACACTTTTCACAAAATAGAAATATTTTTTCCGGTTCTCCGAAACGCCACATAAATGGACCATGCTATTATTCATGACATTTGAATAGCGTCGTACCATTGAACATGTCATGCACTTTCATTTTTGTAAGAAAAGAACGATGATAGTGAAATAGATTATTCGTCCAAATATATATTTGAGAGTGTATGATAAATAACATACACGTTTTGAAAATAAATTATTGTCACTAGAAACTTCCGTAATTGTCAAGCTTTTAATATGTTAGGTTCTTTACTTACGCGATCACATTTAGTATGTGCATTACATTTATTTTATGTATGTGAAATCAATAAATTGTTTAGAACGTAATAAAAATGCATAAAGCATATTCAAGTATAGCCATTGCGTGTGTCATATTATCTTTAATGTTTGTTCCCATACACGTCTCTCCAAGTGTTGAAATTTTACAATAAATAATTACTGTACACACAATTTGAATATTAGTTGCATGAAACCCATACAGTTAAGTTAACTATCCTTAATAAGAAGATACATAAAAATATATCCAGCAAACTAACAAACGTGGTCTTGTGAACATAACAAGATACAATACAATTGATTACCCATACCAACACTATTAAAGGTCATTTTTGCAACGGGCGTTAAAAATGTATTTACACTTTTCCATGATCTACACAAATATATATCAATGCAGATGTATAAATAGTAAAAGCATACACTAATGTTTAATACAAAAAGGACAAAACTTCGGAATGATGAATCGTTTACATACACTTTGATTTATTAGGAGACACATAATACCATAATTCCAATCTTAAAAAAACTTTGTATGGCACGTTGTTATGTGTACATCGTTTAAATCGTGTTCAAGCAGCATAGCTGTGCTGAATAAGTATAATATTAAACCTGTGATGGGTTGTTACGCATTTAAGTACCCAATTACCTACGGACTACATATTTTTATAATATGAAAATAATAGCTTATTGATTACCGTTCTGACTTATCGTATAAAATATTAACGTTTTAGCCAAAAACTTGTCGAAATATTATATACGGAAGAGCTTTTGAACGGAAATTACTTATTGGCGTCGCACTGAAGTGCGGCGACTAGTATGTAATACGTTTTTTTTCGCTTATGGAAGAAGAAGTTATTTTACGGATCAATGTATATATTTTTGTTGTCAGAATATCTTGCATAGTGGTGATTTTTTGTGTAAATTAGTGTAAATAAGTTCTGCATTTGTGCCTATTACATTAACTACAACATTTATTGCCAATAATGCAAAGCTAATTATTTTAATTAATAACTGATCACAGGGACTGGGCAATAATAAAAGATCACAGGGACTAGGCAAATATGCGAACCGGTGAAACTTTCTGGTTTTGTATAAAAACAAAACATAATCAAAATATATTTATTATGTGTTTTTTTCTAACAATAGCGCAGACTTTTGCTGTTCGAGTTTTGGTTAACGCGTATTTTCTTTTTTTAATTTTACATGGTTAACGCGTATTTTCTTTTTTTAATTTTACAAGACGACAGCGATTACACGGTTTATTGCTGTATTGACACTACAGTCACTTATTAATATCTTAGTTAGAAGGTGATTTTTCAAGTGGTTCCGTAGTGTCGTGGTTACACGCTCGCTTCACATGTGAGAGGTCCAAGGTTCGAGCCCCAGTAGAATCAAATTATTTTATGTGTGTTCTATGTTAACTTTTTGTTTTGATGTAGACATTTTAGTTTAAATAAATATGCTGTTTTATTGTTACCATGTATTGTTATTATTATGCCCATGAAATATATGTGTGAGAGAGTGGGTGGGGGGGATCGTAAACACATTAAAACTTATACAGTGTTTTCATATCAAATAGTAATAAACCCCCATCGTAAATAAGCAACGTAAGAATAAGTTCAGAATCATCTCCCCTTGAAGTTGAGAAAAATATGAAATTACGCTTACAAGATGAAGCAGATTTTTTAAAACCTACATAGCTCTGTTCCATTAATGAAAACTGCACACGGATGCCAGTAAAAAAAGAATCCAATGTAAATAAAATGAACTATGAAATATTTTGGGGTTACAACACAAAATCATAGATAATGGTTATTTGGGGTTTTTAACACAAAATCATAGATAATTGTTATTTGGGGGTTATACCACAAAATCATAGATAATAGTTATACCAGTATCTTTTTCTATTTTGTTTAAAATAATCGGCCAATATATTAATATTTACAGTAGAAAAAACCCGTTCCATGTAACTTCATTTAGTGCTTTTTACACTGAAATTCCCGACGCCCTTTGATGCTTTGCATCAATACTTATCTTGAATTGATTTGCAATACGGCGACATACAATGACTAGATTCATTCACCACGAGATCAAAGAAGCTGTAAAAGTACAGTGTCTGTACCGTTTTTGGTTGCTGATAGGAAAGACAATTGCATTTATGTTTCGCTGAAATACAAAGGCTTTAGACTAGTGTCATTGAGCTTACAAGTTAATGTTTGTCTGCAGTGTGGTATTCAACACGATAGGAATTGAAATCAGATAGTTTCCTGTTTGCCAGGCACTTCGTGATGTCTGCAGTGTGGTATCAACACGATAGGAATTGAAATCAGATAGTTTCCTGTTTGCCAGGCACTTCGTGATGATTTTCAAAGAACTAACATACTGACTTTTGTGGTTAGGCATGAGGTTCACAAATAAAGTTGAACACATCGTAGAGTTATAGTAACTGTAAATTGTGTTTATGCACCGAAGTAAACAATTTCGTATTATACAAGTCGTCCGGACAATTTGTATGTGAATGAAACGTGCCATTGGCCAGATGTTTATTGCAGTCACGATGAGAACAATCAAATCACGTTTCAGAATTGCACAGGGAAAATTAAAAAAGAGAAAGTAAATTTGTCAATGGTTATTTGAACAAGAAATTCTATCAAAATATGTATACTCAAGAGTAGTTCGTTCTGTAACACAATAAAAAGATCTTAATACTAGCTCTTAAAAGCTGGTAGATTGTTGTCGAGTGCGTATTTCCAAAAGGTACATTTTTGTCTGTTGTGTTTTACTTAATTTCTTGTGTTTACTGCTTTTTGATGTTATAAATTAGTATATGGTAGTTAAATGTTCAAACGCTATGTATTATAAAAAAAAGAGATATCCGTATTGTAAATAAGACAAACGGACATACAGTGTGTATCGGCTACATACTAATAGTGTAAAGAAACCAAATGATCTATTTGTAAAAAGCGAGGGTTTCTTTCCCGAATCCCTTGTATTTATGTGCAGTTTAAATGAAACATAAGAAGTCTCAATTTTCATATTTTACTCAAAAAGGCGTGTTTAATATATATTTCAATTATTGTGATGGTCGAAATGATAGACACGGCAATTCCCAGACAATAAACTAGAATGTAAACATTAACGATGCTTTGAAATACTTTGTCTTGATTGTGTTCCTCGTTAGTTAACGATGTTACATTTTAACAATGCTCATAAAATAGGGTTTACTTCACGTTGATGTTATAAATATGTTATAAATAACCACAAACGACTTAGAACGCAACCAAGCGACTTTATCATGAAAACTTTGAAAGGACGATCTCTTCAAAGGAACACACGCTTAGGTATGAATTCGACATATATTTCTACACGATTTGTTCATTAATAACATTTTAAAATTTCAAAGAAAATGGCTTCAGATATGCTTAATTCATTTTCATTAACACCCACTCTACATTATTGTATATTGTATATACTGCGTAGTCACTATATAGTGCAAATATTTAAGATATTAATTTGAATAAATATTAGCTGAACAATTCTAAAACGGACTTTGTAAGAGTAAACGTATGTAGCATCAATGACCACATTTTCTGGATATTTTAATGTTTATTTACTCTCGTATTATTTGACCATACAAGCAATAACAGTTACAGAAGGAGATTGAAAAAGAAAAAAATACTCGGTACAGTTTACAAGAAGTATGTTGTACATAAACATCATATTCATATTTTCGCTTGACAGCTGTTTTGAGGCTGTCGATTTTCTTTAGATCTTTTAGAATTTTCTTTCTTCAGCAAGCATTTCATAACAAAGTAAGTAAATTTGATGGTTTGAATTTACTGAACTAAGTATTTTTTTTATTATTACCAATAGTATTACAATGTCAACTGATTATTAACTTTAACCAAGGTTTAAGTATGTAGGAAATCGTCTCTTTAATGGAATGTTTTTCGATGCAAAAGCTTGAATCCAAAATCCGAAAAACCATGTATATCTTTAGTTGGACACTTCTATTGTCAAGGATTATCAGCCATGTTTCGATGTCGCCAAGCATTATTTTAGTTACAAATAGATATGTTTAAAAGACGCCGAGGAATTAAACTGTGGTATTGAAATTATAACACGGCTTTATAAACATTGAGAACATTCATTAATATTCCTTAAACAATGAGTATTTCGAAATGCTTTAATTTGTTTTGAAATAAACACTCGTTGAACGTCGACCTCTTGAACGTTCATAAACGCTGCCTTCTAATATAAAAATTAAAAGCGATTATTTTCAATATTATTTCAGAGCATGAATTCTATCAAAACACATTTTAAGGATTTAGTAATTATATTTTTTTTTATTGAACCAAGTATTTTTGTACAAATCATACTTCTTCTAAAACATATCACGTCAATAATGACAATCGCCATGTTGCAATCTCGTTCACGTGTACCGGCCACCGCGTTGAATCATGATAACCAGTTTCTTTGAGATACAACGCACATAATATTTGACGTCTACAAAGTGCATAGATACTTAGCTTTTTGTCGCTTTCGAAATGTATTATTAATCACATTACCAGTTTGATTCTCTTTAAATTATTTTATTATGGTGTATGCTGTGTAGGAGTTTATAAAAATGCATACAACTGGGTGTACAAACAACAACATCAATTATTAAAATAAATGGTGCATAAATTGGGTCAGTGGTGTTTGTACCCATCTATGATATTAAGCTTTTTAAAAGATGTGGGGAACCGGAATACAACTTTACTTGAATAATGGACATCTAACGGTTAATGTAAGTGAAGGTTTTTATGCATGTTTCTTTTTCGTATTCAGATGATTTTATATTATAACCAAATCTTAAATGTGTTCAAATGAATAAGCTTTTAACTACACATTGTTTAAGGGTTCACTTAAGTTAAGTATTAACCAAACTCATATGTTGTACCTTTATTTGAATTGATTACAAAGTGTTAATAGAACGGACTTGTTTCAGTAAAACGACGCAATGAAAAACGAATGTTAATAGTCTTTTAACACAAGTCATGTTGAATGTATCAAAGGATACGTGCTTTGTTAAAATGTTGATGACATACGTCAGATATACTGACAGAGAAATCGCACATCTGGCTTTTCTCTGGGAAATGTGTATATAGGTAAGCCGTCTTCTATGTGTTCACATTTCTTGAAATCTTATTGATACAGTGGGCAAAATCAGGCAATGTTATACATGTTCGATTATTAAAAATGCATTTATGTAAAATCTAGTTAATTCTTAATAAAATATTAATGGCTCGATGGGGATGTTACGCATGAGCTTTCTATTGTTAAGTACAGACTTGCTGTTTTTTCAAGGAGAAGAAAAACAGTGAGTTTATTGTTGAGACCTGCGTTCCTTTGAGGATGACTTTTATTGAGAGTGAAATATATTCCAGTATATCACTTCAAATTTTAGTAGTATACGCTTTGAATAAAACGAAGATGGAATATGCCATATGTACGTCCCTACTCAAAAAATAAGGAAAGCGATCCAAAAATGAGGAAACCGATCCAAAATTGAGGAAACCGATCGAAAAATAAGGAAACCGATCCAAAAATAAGGACACCGATCAAAAATTGAGGAAGTCGATCCAAAATTGATGAAAACGAAACACGCGTACAATGATGTAAGTCTTATCTGCCTCGGCACATCTTAGACCGCCATAAAATGCAAGTGTATTTTCAATTAATTACAATTAATGGAATTCACTATAAAACTACATTTATGTTTATTAATTAAACATCACTCTTTATTATGTTTTGTATTAAAAACTGCAATAGGCTTATCTCGTCCTTAGATAATTAAGCCACCTGAACCCAAATAAAATATTGCCAGTATTTCTAAGATAAGCATTCCGTTTGTGTATATTGGTTTAATCTTTCTAAAATACCTCTCGAAGTTGATTTTGTTAAAAAGACCCGCTAGGAAAACCTGTCGCAAACAATATATCTTTCTAATTTGCCACTAGCCGTTAAGAAATGTTTTCCCATGCGTAGGCAACGGCTATGCGATGATGACACGTTTTTATTTATTGAAATTTTACAGACACTATCATTGATACAAAACGACAATAAATTAACAATATAATCATTTTAAGATTTAAATAACAAGTTGAGAAATAGTAAGAAAAAACTATTGTTACTTGTCAATTAATCTTTACATCAATTTCAAAAGCATCTGCGAAGAAAACACACATAATTGTATGAATGGCAGGCACTCCTTCTCACATATTCAAACCACTAGTTGTGGTTCCTATTAATTGCACGCCTCCTCTTTCTCCGCTTTACTTTCGATTGCATATTTAAAATGAATATTTTCTCGATTTATTCGGCTAAGAATGAACGCTAAGTGAAGTTAATCCACAGTTGCATTAGACACTAAAACAGGGAATCGTCTATAATGTCGATACTTAATAATCTCATATTCATTTTAGTTGAAGCATAATGCTATTAGTTGTCTGTGTTGTTGTTGATCATTTATCGTGTTTTAATGGCATTCTTGTATCAAATATAATGGTGTCTATATATCTAGATAATTATTTTCGTTGCAAGCACACAATATTTCGTTCAAAGTTCATAATCAAACACTCAAATGTATGTTTATATACAGCGTCATGTCAAAACTGACACCAAACCGGTGTAAACGGATAAATAATTTAAATTCGGGATTGCACCATGAATCAATACATTTAGAATTCCTAAAAAAAACTGTACGAACGCCCAATCAAGTAAATACAACATCGACGCGTTTATGGAATAATCGCTTCGTTCTTTATAAATAACCACGAGTGTCGACGGATATGTGATTGCGCTTATGTAGCACTCATCACAGACGATAACATTAATGCTAAGTTTGTGTCACGCCAGTCTGAATCGGAATGTCGGCTTCGCTATTTGCTGCAGGATGCACGACACACCTTTCATGAAAGATGAATCCTCTATTTCCGTTTGCGAAAAAGCCATAGAAATGGACCATTCTAGTAAATGCGTATCCTTAACGATTGATGTACACGTCATTTTGAGATCTACAAAAAGTAAAAATAGCGAAATAACTACTAAAATATTAATTGTGCATCCTTTTTTCAAGATTTAATGATTGTTTGTAAATATGTATAAACAGAATTCGAACAACTGACAATATTGGCAATTAATATAATTGCAAATAAATAACAGGTAACAACATAAGCTTATGCATAATACAACACATTTGACAGCACTACGAAAGAATTTATCTTTGTTACACACTGTGATAACAGGGACACGTACTATAAACTTTATAAGCTTACATACATAATTGATTGCTCGCTGTACTGTCATACCTTTCATGTGACCATGCATAAACGCACATCGTTTGTTTCGTTTGACAGTAAACACGTCGACTTAATGAAAACAAACATCAAGTTTAAGTACAAAACTTACATACATACAATCCATTTTTAGAAAATATACTTGAGTTTTGTTTTAATGAAACATCTACATTTTTGTCATGTTGCTTCATTGTGTGTAAGAATGCTGACTTTTCAAATCTATAAAGTGCTGTACTTTCTTGGTCTGTTTCAAACCCAAAACGTTTGTGCAATTAAACAATGTGTGTGTAATTTAAAGCAATTAATATAAAGTATTTTTAGCAGTATGTATGCATGTTATATGCAACTGCAATAAAAATTAAACAGTTATCATTATAGTTATATATTTATATAGGTTTGGAAATTTATTGCAGACTTTGCAGCGGTAACATTCAAATAGCGTTGTCTACTTCAAGGAGATAATAATTTGAAACGTGAATGGCCATTTTGATTGGTTTACTCTTAAAATAAGAAAAGATTTTAGCAATTTATCTTTTTAAAATAAGGCGTAACGCTTAAAGACACGAGTTGAAATCCTGCTTACCAGTAATGTTACACACGGAATTTAGATTGGATAGATATATATATTTATTTCGGTATCATGGTACAAACACAACTAACAAACATTTTGTATTCATTAAATAATGCATAAAAATACAAACATGAGAATTAACCATGTCATGCAACACAGTACCAAGGATAGCACAAAAATAGAGGGATCTCTTATTTCCATTGAGGTCCTTTCCATTGTGGATCTATCAACAGTATACATATTATAGAATAATATTATTTTCATAGCCCACGATTTTAGTCTAAGAATACGATTACAACACATATCATATTGATAAAAATGTAACATAAGTACAACTCATTATAGTTTGATAATACACAATAAAATTCCAGCTTAGATATCACATACTTCAATAACTATTATTAAATAATATAGTATTTAGGATAGTCCATATTATTAAGTCATTGACGTACGCTTTGGGATATCATTTCTTTGAGACACATGTTTTGATTTCCGCTTGCTGTGAAAAATCATCGATTGATCGATAGGAAGTCTCGGACTTCGTTAGACTTGACGGTGAGATGTTCCCACCCATGCGGTCCAAAACGGTTTCGTTGATATGCAATTTGTTAGCTCCAAATAGCTAACTATTAACATAACTCCATTCTCGAGGGCCGAGATCAATGAGGCTGTAAGAGGATTTACAGTGATTACATTTATTGTAGCTGACAGAACATGTACTTGTATTCATTTTCCTATCTGGATAAAGAGTGCACTAGTTCGCAGTTGAATGCCAGTTTACAGTGTGATGTTCTATGCGGTAAAATTAATTAAAATGTAAATTAAGCATCATTAGTTGTTCAGTCTGAAAGGCGATATGGCGTTGTGGTGCTTTTCCCGTCATACTTGCAAAAATGCCGACTTTGCAAATGATGACGACTCGGTAATATATCGAAGTTCGGAGTCATATAAGTTAAAGAATAAAAACATCACAAATCAATACAAGAGCACGAATATAAATGTTATAAATATTGGTTAATGCACTGATCAAATATTATTTATTTTAGTGTAATGTGCTACTAGAATATAAAATAATTTAACTTCCCACTAAAGTTGAGCGACTGGACAACAGTTTCATCAAAATGTTTCAGTGCGTTCTTTCATTTCTAATAGCGCTTCTGGTATTGCATGCTCAACAGATGTTTCATCATCCCGTTCATGGTGTTCTCCGGCATGTGACTGACATTAAAAAACCCACAATCTTTCTGCTTTCGAACTAGAAACGCTCTTGGCATCTGATCAGAGTTTAAAACTCGTGCGGCAATCAAACGCTTATTTAATTAATTATAAATTATTATTTTAAATGAGCTTTAATTTACTCTCAAACATTGCGTTAGTTAAAAAGTATTACTTAAGTCCTCGATAGACGTATAGAAGCGTATACTAGTGTTTCTCTTAAGAGATAACTCTTGTTATCAAGCCTCTTGCCGGCTGATTGCTAGCGCACCCTTACCCGCATTAATTAAATTGTAAGTTATAGTGTAGAGAATCAATTAATGTATCATATGTAAATATTGTGATATGTTGGGCTTTTGACCTTTGGGTTGTTTAATTTGTCTATGATTCAAAATGCGTCATTTTCAGTTATTAAAATTGAAAATGTTGTGCACAGGGCGCCAATTAGGCTCGGTATTTTACCAATGCATTCAAGACGAAAAGAAATCATATTTATCACCTAGATACACTTTTTGTACGTACCGTCATACACAGCGAAGTTTATGGTCAAATAATACCAATTTAGTGAGAATTTCAGATAAGGGCATGTTCGTCGCGAGTAAGTCGTCGTATCAATGACACACTCACAATTATAATTACATGCTATTAAGTTCGTAAATGTTTTAAATATTTTATAAAAAATGTACTTAAAATATTTTTGGTAAGAATATCGTAAATTACGTATAGAATAAAGAACCATTTGTTAACATTTATTGTGACAACATAACCATTCAACCAATACGAAATATGGTAAAATAGTAGGATACGTTTGAGTAATTGACATAAAAATTGCACGTATACTAATACTTAATATAAAGGAAAAAACGTAAAAATAAACAAACTCGTACTTGGCGTATTATTATATGTAGGAAATAGCGAAGCAGTTGCTTATTTAACACATTATAATGCGTGATGCCGGGTGGTAGTTGTAAATCATGGTCTTAGTGTAATGAAATTTTCATTTTGATATATTACTATGGTTATACAAGACATTAACCTCCAATTAAGATTGCGATTTAGTCTTCCGTTTGTTCGACCACAACCGAAATGGCTAGACAAGCTCGCTCGTAGAGGGTGTCGAATCACATAGTGTCGCTATATGAGCGCGATAAAACACACACGATGTCTTTGAAGTATGCACTTAAATCCTATTTTGAAGATTTAACATCGGCGTTTCTTGAATAGGTAAATTGATATGTAATTTACGCGTTATTTGAAAATAACAGTCATTAATTCATAACAACTCAGACCGCATGTTTTACGGTGTTAATAACGTTTTCGGTTGCTTCTTCTAATGCCGTTTAAATCTGTGTTCATCCACATTATTTGCGTTAAAATTATTCGGATCATTAATTGTCGATTATACCCTCCATTAATCTTACATATTGAGCGCATACAGTCACTGGTAATATATGAGGGTAATAATATTATATAGTATGTACCTTGTTGAATGGACTCAAAAACGAGTGGACGTAAATTTGTTACGAGTATACAACTGAGTATAGGTGTTATTTTGGAAGAAAAATTAATTAAACAGTGTTGACTTTTGTAGAAAAGATGCTATGGCTGAAGACTAATTGGCATGTTACAATAAGCAACAGCACCAAAAGCATTAGGAGAAGCAGCAGTTAAATCAATATCCTCAATAATAACTTATATTCAAAAAGGGAATTAAAACAAATAGCTATTATATAAGAAATTATCGTATAGCTTGAGATATTTTGCGCTTTTTAAACATGAAGTTGTCATAAAAAAAGTCGAGCTAGCACTACTACAAGGTATAAAAACAATTAAATCTTGTCGCAGAAAATTATGTTGTTTAATCTTATTGTTGATATTAAGGAAGTTGTAATTACGATTAAAATCAGTATTCTTAAACTTTATATATATATATATATATATATATATATATATATATATATATATATATATATATATATATATATATTTAACTGAACTGAAACTTTGGTAAATATGTTTACATGAGCATGGGATATACATCTGATTTTTAACTGGTACAATGCAAATAATGACTGCAACAAAGAACGGAAACAATAACGGCGAATGCACTTTTCCGAATGTTGTATAACATACGAACACGAGGATTTAACCGTATTAAATGAAGTCTGACATGTAGAACCTTTGAAATGTAGTGTATAAGCAATATTAGAAGATGGAATAGCAAATATATCCGTTGCTTCGTCCCGAGTTTTCTTTTATTTTCAATAAAAATCGTTCGTGTTAATCGTTTAGCAATGTCGACATTTTTTTTCAAACTTTTTTTTATCATTGCTATAGGCTATTTGCTGGGATAAGTGTATCATTCGAATTATACTGCGTCACTAATAAAACATGACGTGGAAATGATTTGTTATCTTGACTTTATTTTCAATATACTAGTTCTCAACAACACTTGTTGTTGTTAATGTTGTAATAAACCTTGTAAAACCTGACTTAAACAAGAGATGATTGTAAATCATTATCCCTTCCGCTTAACATGCATGCCATTTTATTGATGTTTCACAATTTCATTTAAAAATCAGCTAGCTAGGAAAATCAAAAGCTTGTTCATTATACTAGCTGGAAAAGACCCTTGCAAAGATCCTGTCTAAGAGGATTAACTGTTAATGCTTTCACGAATTTAATGATCTTAGTACCGTGATTAATTATAACCGGTTCGAATATTCAGATGAGTTTTATTAAAATTGAATGTTCACTTAACGAATTGTTATAAATAATTCACAGTACTCAAGCTAACTATTGGACTTTGATAATTTCATTTTAAAAGCCACTGTGACCTTGATATTTCACTAGTTTACTTCAATGTTGAAAAGCGTCTTTCTCTCCGACCAAGTAACATCATACATGTGCTGGACTGTGCATGTTTGCAGGTCAAAGCGTCCTCTAGATATGTTTATTTCACATGACCTTGCTTTTTTAAGTATTGTGTTGTGTTTGTAAACCTATATGTATAATTTAAATCTTCATGATTGCATAAACAATCACCCATCATACAGACAATATCACATAGTGTCTAAAAATGCTGCACATTTAATGATCAGATATTAAAAAAACTAACTTGCTATTGGTTCACATATATGTTGTGAAATTTTTATTTTCAACTAGAGTAACACCTCAAATCATGTGTCATGTCACCGCTGATTACGGCATCATATCAGAATAGTATTAGTCTCTTACCAAAATAACATACACTAAGATACGATACGATACGATTCAACAACATACTACTCGACTACATACCACACGACAAATCAAGAAATGACACAGCGATACGGATACCCTCCACCCAAGTTGCAATATATTTACAGTCTTAGGTTCATATGGAAATGAACAATGAAACCAGGTATAATAGCCAGTCATTAATTTAAATCATTTTCTAGTTCCACGCTCACCACTATTTTTCTCAAACGAAGGCTTTACGTACTACACTGGATTAAAGAGAACGTCAATGAACATAAGTACGGATTAAATGAAAACTAAGCAATGACTCCTGTAAGTTATATGTCAAATAAGACGTGGTTTGTGGGTTTCCATCCGAGTCGAATGCTGACATGCGATAGTTTTAAGAGCATTAATACGATGTACAACAAACATATTTAGGTGCTTTGTCGTACGTGTATTCGTTTGATCTCCTGTCATTAAATTAAGTTTGCCAAATTGTTCTATGCACTTTTAAAATCCATTTACACGACTGAAACACAAACAACATTTTCATAATCTATACATTTAATAGACATATCTCTTTATATCGCAATTCTGAACGAGATTTTCTAAACAATATTTTTAAACTAGATTACCGTAATTTCGTTATTTCATATTTATATAGAAATGGTATAAGGTCATTGAATATACAAATAACTTTGCAGTTGCAAAGAGAATTGCGGTGAAGCACGCCCTACTCCATTTACATGAACGTTCTGTAAGAACCGTCGCGCGTCATCAATAGTACAGTGACGACAACGATACAAATATCCACTGTAACTGTATCGTCTAAATACGGCAACATCTTGAGAAATATTTTATTTAAATTGGTCGACATTAAAGCAATTGTTTCAACTAAAGTTTCCAGTAATGGACTGATTATATTTTATGACGTGCACATTTTAATAAACAAAATCAGTTGTATGTATCGAAAGACGACATCTCTCGAGTCATTGTCTATTTTGAGATTTATGTTTGCTCACGTAAGAAAAAAAGAATAGCGCTCCTTAGTGTTTTCCTGCCATATAAATCATTATGGAATTATTTACAGTTTTCCTCGTGTAAACAGGTAGTGTACCATGAAAACAGACCATCCTTCAAATACGTAATGCAAAACGTCTTTGCCGGCATTCAATATTACCCGTTCGTTAAATAGGTGATGCAAAGACAATTTAAAATAATACTTAGAACGTTTGTGCGGAATTGCTATGTCACATATAATGTATAAAGTACATTATGATGTACTAAATGCTTTTATTATAATAGAACAAAATAATAATGTAAACATATCAAATGCTATGCCTCGACAGTTGAGTAAAAACGAACTATTATAACTTCTAATTCTGGTAAGCATTTGAAAAACACTAATATTGGCTTGTATTCCAAAAGAAACATGTCTTAATAAGAAAGTCAAACTTCTTTTAAAATTGTTCTAAATGTTAATTTTTCCTTGAATTGTTTCATTCTTATAAAACAAAACATGTTGTTTGCAGAATAATATAAAAATATCCGATGAATATTTTGGCTGTAATAACAGTTTTGTGAGATAATTTAATACATTTATATAAAAAAGCCAATTCACCCAATTTGTTTTATTATTATTGTATAATCTATTCATTTATCGCACGTCATATGTGAAGCATGTCATTGTTTATGAATAGTTTGAGGTTCAATCTAAATAACGACTTCGACATAAATATTTATTTGCGTCATAGAACAAATTGTATATAATTTATTGTCGTTGAAACAGAATTACATACTACTAGGCCATTGCTGGAATATATTTAGGAGAGTGTTGCAATTCGAAGTCAAGTTTATCTAAATTTATTTTCCGGATTTACGGATCTCTTTTTTCAAATTATAAACATGTAATCTTTAGCAGAACAACTCGCTCTACCAAAACGACATTGATATGCTATACATTTTTGGATCTGTTGAATGATTTTACGCTCATCATTTTTCAATTCAAACATAGATAGAGTCGTATCCGTTGTCAGGTTAATTTATGGATTCCTCTTATTAACGTTTGACTGCATAATGTGCGGAAGATATACAACCATTTTGCTTTGAGAGTTAAAATTATTTGGATGACACTCATGCTTGATTAAAACTTCATCAAACTGGCTCTTTTGATATTCCTTATTAGTAAGTTTGGTGGCAATAGAAGATTGCTAGTACTCACATCGTTTATACAAAAATGTTTATTGTTACAGTAAGCAATACACAATTAAATTCAGATCATTTACACTATGATTTTAATGATGAAAATTAAATATTTCTTTGCTTAGAAAAGTCGGGTAAAGTGCTTTCAACCAACTCTTGATCAGTTCAATTACTTGTATTTCAGCGAATTGTTGTTCGCATAGTGGCTGTAAAAATACAATGGTTCTGTATTTTTTTGGCATTATCGGACTTTTCTAAATTGAGATTTGTTATCATCAGCTGTATTCCGAAGTCGACTTCATGCCAATAAATACAAGAACACATACTAATGTTTTTCTTAAGGAAACATAATTAGCATTTTGGTCAATGTATTACCGCGAATGGCTGCGATACACGTGCATTTTAAATGCCGCATGATTTATATTGGTTTGGCGATTCAGCAAATGAAGCCTTTATACCTTCCTTTTTTGTATGGGCAATTGATATTTGAATGATTATTTCAAGTTTGATACTATTTTAATAATGCATGTACCGTGTTTAAGAAGTGTAGGCAAGTGGTCCCTTTCAGTAGTGAGCCTAAAACACTAATGATGTAAGCGAATATTTGGTATCGTGTTTGTTCTTATCCAGATGCCAATATAACAAATATGAAACTCCTAAACCATTTGCAAGAGAGACATTCGTTTTGGTATCCGCTTGTCTTTTATTAAATAATACTGACACACTGCCTTTATTATGCAAGAAATGACTAAACATACAGCACAACCTTAATCCAGAGATAATTAAATTTTGGGTCATTGTATTGAAACTGTCAATACTAAGAATTAATGGTTTTATCCGGTTGAAAAATTTACACTTAGCTCAGAATAAATCATTACAACACATTTTATTTAAATTGTTATTTTTATTTATTTTCGAGTTTGTGTAATAATTAGCTACCTATGCATGCGAAAAGAGCGCACTAAAGTGGAGAGTTCACTTAATACTTTAAACCTCAACGATTTTTTCCATATGTAAAAAAAACTGTATAAGAGAAGCACATTTTCAAAGAACCATACTATACTATCCAAGCGCTAATTTCACGAATTATGCTGAACGTATCAAATTGTACATACTTGTTTTAATGTTGATGGCAAATTTAAGATGAAATGAAAGATAATTTGCACTTTTGGCGTTTGTGCTAAGATCACTTGAAGAATGTCAGATTAAAAAAATTCAACTACTCGACTATAACTCTTGGTAATTAAGCCGCAGGGCATTTCTTACAATTTTCGTAAGTCAATGTATGTTAGAACAGCTCAATTAATATGAACTCATTCGATGCGATCGTATTTATATCATTAAATAAAAAAAAATACATGTTTAAATATTCATAAGCGGCTGTCATCTCTAAAACGTTTACTGTCAGTTTGAGAAATCAAAGAGCAGTGAGTTTTTTTATTAGTTTAGTTCAAACCTATTTATTTTAGCTCGATTGCATAGAAAGTAATTCCTACTTATTTGAAATGCTCTCGAGTCCGTTTCCTGGGCCTAGAACCAGTACTTGGTGTCTATATGGGAGATCGAAAGAACGCTCCCACAGCGGGGATCGAACCCGTGACCTCCCGGTCGCTAGGCGGACACCATTTCCATTACACCACGGCGACCTTAATGAGTTTTTTTATTAGAAGGCGTACTCGTGAAAATCTTGCTAAAATTTTTGTTGTAACGAAAATGCAACATTAAACCAATGCGAAATTACACGTTGAAACGTTGTCTGAAGGAGTTAAAGGAAAAATTACTAGTATTTAAAATACCAATAACCAACTTCTTTCCTTCTGAAAGTTCATAAAACAACAAAACCAACACAACCAACACCATCCCCACCGCCCCAACCACCACCACCATTACCACCATTACCACCACCACCACCACCACCACCACCACCACCACCACCACCACCACCACCACCACCACCACCACCACCACCACCACCACCACCACCACCACCACCACCACCACCACCACCACCACCACCACCACCACCACCACCACCACACCACCACCACCACCACCACCACCACCACCACCACCACCATCACCACCACCACCACAACCACTACCACCACCACCACCACCACCACACCATCAACCACCACCACCACCACCACCACCACCACAACCACCACCACAACAACTACCACCACCACCACCCACTGCCGCCATCAACACCACCACCGCCACCACCACCACCACAACGATCATCACAAATACGACTACCACCACGACCATCACCACCACCACCATCACGACGACGACCACCACCAACACCACCATAACCACCACCACCAACAACACCACCGCCGCCACCACCACCACAATCATGACGACGACCACAACCACCACCATAACCACCATCACCACCACCGTCTACACCACCACCACCACAACCACAACAACTACCACCACCACCACCACAACGATCATCACAAAGACGACGACAAAGACAACCACCACGACCATCACCACCACCATCATCACGACGACGACGACCACCACCACCACCACCACCACCATAACCACCACCACCACCGCCGCCACCACCACCACAAACACCAAAACCACAACCACCACCACCACCACCACCACCACTACCATCATCACCACCACCACGATCATCGCCACGACGAAGACCACCACAACCACCACCACCACCACAACCACCATCGCCCCCAACGCTCCGACCGCCCCCGCCACCGCCACCAGCACAAGCAGCAGCAGCTCCACCACCACCACCACTACCACTACCACAACCACCACCACCATAACCACCACAACGATCATCACAAAGACGACGACAAAGACCAACACTACGACCATCACCACCTCCAGCATCACGACGACCCCCACCACCGCCACCACCACCATAACAACCACCACCACCACCGTCACCACCACCACCACCGTCACCACTACCACCACCACAACGATCATTATAAAGACGACGACAAAGACCACCACCAAGACCATCACCACCACCATCATTACGACGACGACCATCACAACAACCATGACACCACCACCACCACCACAACGATCATCACAATAACGACGACAAAGACCACCACCACGACCATCACCACCTCCACCATCACGACGACGACGACGACCACCACCAGCACCATAACCACCACCACCACCGCCGTCATCACCACCACAACCACCGCCACTACCACCACAACCACCACGATCATCACTACGACGACGACGACATCCACCACCACTACAACCACCAACAACACAATCACAACGACCAGCACCACCGCCACCCACCCACCGCCGCCCCCACCACCACCGTCACCACCACCACAACGATCATCACAACGACGACGACAAAGACCAACACTACGACCATCACCACCTCTAGCATCACGACGACCCCCACCACCGCCACCACCACCATAACCACCACCACCACCACCACCGTCACCACCACCACCACCACACCACCACCACCACCACAACGATCATCATAAAGACGACGACAAAGACCACCACCAAGACCATCACCACCACCATCATCACGACGACGACCACCACCACCACCATAACACCACCACCACCACCACCACAACGATCATCACAATAACGACGACAAAGACCACCACCATGACCATCACCACCAACACCATCACGACAACGACGACGACGACGACGACGACCACCACCAGCACCATAACCACCACTGCCGTCATCACCACCACAACCACCGCCACCACCACCACAACCACCACGATCATCACTACGACGACGACGACTACCACCACCACTTCCACCACCAACAACAAAATCAACAGCACCACCGCCACCCACCACCGCCCACACCACCACCGTCACCACCACCACAACGATCATCACAACGACGACGACCACCACCTCGATCAACACCACAATCACGATGACGACAACCACCACAAACCACGATCATTACCACGAAGACGACGACCACCACCACCACCACCACCACCACCACCACCACCACCACCACCACCACCACCACCACCACCACCACCACCACCACCACCACCACCACCACCACCACCAACAACAACAACAACAACAACAACAACAACCAACACCACCCCAACCGCCCCCAACGCCTCAACCGCCCCAGCACCACCACCGCCGGCGCCGCCACCACCACCACAACCACCATAACCACAAACACCACCACAACCACCGTCACCACCACCACAACGATCATAACCAAAGCGACGACGAAGACCAACACCACAACCACGACCATCACCACCACCACCATCACGACGACGACGATCAGCACCACCACCACCATCACCATAACCACCTCCACCACCACCAAAACCACCACCGTAAACACCACCACCACCGTTGCCACCACCACCATCACCAGGATCATCATCACGACGACGACGACGAGGACGACCGCCACCATTACCACCACCACCATCACGACGACCACCACCACCGCCCCCAACACCGTCACCACCATCACAACCCTGATCATCGCCGAGACGACGACGACCACCACCAATTCGATCATCACCACAATCACGACGACGACGACCACCACCGCCACCACGATCATCACCATGACGGCGACGACGACCACCACCACCAACAACAACAACACTAACACCAACACAACCAACACCGCCCCCCGCCCCCACCATTACCACCACCGCCGCCGCGGCCACCACCACCACCTGCACGACCATAACCATAACCACCATAACCATTACCACCGGCCCCCACGCCACCGCCACCACCACCACCACCACCACCACCACCACCACCACCACCACCACCACCACCACCACCACCACCACCACCACCACCACCACCACCACCACCACCACCACCACCACCACCACCACCACCACCACCACCACCACCACCACCACCACCACCACCACCACAACCACCACCACCACCACCACCACCACCACCATCGGCACCACCACCACCACCACCACCACCATATCCACCACCATCACCACCATCACCACTTCCACGACCATCCCCACGACGACGACCACCACAACAACCACTATCGCCCCAAACACCCCGACCGCCCCCAAAACCACCAACGCCGCCGCCGCCACAACCACCACCCCAAACAACAACAACCAATACAACCAAGACCTCCCCAACCGCCCAAACCGCCTCATCCGCCCCCACCACCACCACCGCCGCCGCCGCCGCCACCACCACCACGAACACCATAACCACCACCACTACCACCACCACCACCATCACCGTCACCACCACCACAACGATCATCATCAAGACGACGACGAAGATAACCACCACAACCACGACCATAACCACCACCATCACTACGTCGACCACCACCACCACCATCACCCCCCCACCACCACCATAACCACCACCACCACCACCATAACCACCATAACCACCACCACCACCACCACCATAACCACCACCACCACCGCCGTAACCAGCATTTCCACCGTACCTACCACCACCACTACCACCAGGATCATTACCACGACGACGACGACGAGGACGATCACCACCAACACCACCACCACCATCTCGACGACCACCATCACCGCCCCCCCCCCCCACCACCACCCTGATCATCACCAAGACGACGACGACCACCAATTCGATCATCACCACAATCACGACGACGACTTCCACCACCACGATCATCACCACGACGACGACGAAGACCACCACCACCAACAACAACAACACCAACACAACCAACACCGCCCCCACCGCCCCGACCATTTAAGTAATATTTTTATAGATAAAATATATTCAGCAAAAATACCAATAAGTAGACAGATTTACCGTTACTTTTTGAAATAAAAATAAAAATGCAACATGCATGATTCGTATTTTTAACAGTAAATCACCAAATTTAGCCGTAGCGTTGTTTTAATTTAAAAAAATGAAGAATGTGCATAAAAATTGCAGCATATTTCATGTTAAACTAATTAGTATGCATGAAAGCAGTATTATTAAGCTATCCAATGTAATTATTTTATCATACAAGCATATCGGATGCTATTAGCTGTAACTGAAGAGGCTATATCGGCAGACACTGAAGTACCAAGCTTTTTACAATTCAAGGCCAATATATATGTACTATCTACTATGACAAACGCTTCTATTAATAACACATATTATAAAGAAGTTCCCTTATGTTAGATAAATGGAGGACATGTGTTTGTGTTGAGTGAATATGAAACAATTATTTCAATGCGAAGTGAGAAAATTGCAATATTTTCGCGAGCGCATGTCGCTATTGAAAATATAAAAATGTTGAACTTTGATGCAAAGCTTGGTTTATACAGGTAGTTATTGCAATTAATGTGTTATTGCTGGAAAACCGGACTACTATTTAAAAATAAACATAGCTTATATGCTATATTAAATTAAATTATGTTAGAAAAGAAATAAAACGCGTCGCAAAAAGTATGCGTTGTCGGCAGGATTCGAACCTGCGCGGGAAGATCCCAAGTCTAGTCTATCGCATTAACTACTCTGCAACGACAACTTTACATAAGTATCTGCTTTGATTAGAAAGCCATAAGTAAACAGGTAAAAAGGCTCTTCAATCTTCGAAGAAAGTTTTATAGTGAATAGATAATGGCACATAAAATACCAAAGATGTTCAACGTTCTGAAGAAAGCACCAAAATTTGTATGAAGCTTATTTAATATACCCTTAATAAAACAAGAGGTGAGGACACGCTCTATCTGTCCTGGAACCTACTTTTAAACCAATTTAAAAAAGGGATAGAGATAGAGATTTTCCTGAAATTGCTATATGTCACAATTATTGTGTTAAAATGAGTTAAATATTAAAATAATGCAATATTATGAATGAGAGGTTTGTGAACTTTTGAAATTGTATGGATATTCATTGATGCATTGCATGATAATCCAAATTTGTACTTGAAAGGGAAGATTATGGTACATTACCTTTAGTACAAATACAAACTTGTATAACATTGGAAGTAAAAATATGTAATACCCGTATCATATAGTATTTACCTTCATTTCAATCTATAGGGAAAATCATTATATTAAACCTTATTTTGCCAATATTTGATATTACTCTTGTTACTTCACCTTTTACAAGACTTACATTTTGTACTTCCCTTAGTATCCAAAGCCCCATTTGTAAACATGTGTCACTGCAAACTTCACTGAGTGTTTTCCATTGATTTAAAGATGATCAGGTAATAATATTTCTTTCTATTGTTTTTTTTAGTGAAGGATTAGAATATTGTTTAATTTTAACACTCAAATAATTAACGACACTGATAGAAAAATAATATTTACAACGATCTAAGTGACAAAAGCTAGGGTAAAGATGATTAAGTAAATTTGATGCAAGTACTGGCCATGTAATAAATAAAATTATTTTAGATGTATAATCGTTCTATTTGTTATTTTGGTACCTACATGCAAATGTAATAATATTTAAAACGAAGGCTAACTTTTATCATTGTGTTCTAGAAATTATGTACAGTCTAGGTATAAATCTATAGAATTGACATATCTCTATACGTCAATTTTTGTTTTGCTTACAGAATATCTAACTTGACATGCTGGCTGTGGGGCTTACTAACAATATGGCTGCAGTCCATCTGATATTACTTACAATTATAATAACCATGGCTAAAAAGGAAACACTTGCAAGTTTGTCTGGACCTTCACAGGTACCCGAAGAAAAGGTACCTACTGAATGGAAGTTGTGCTTATTTTGCCAGTTAAGGACAAACGAACCTCTTACCGACCCAACAAATAACTATAAGAAATCATATGATACTAATAGGACTTATCGAGAGTTAGCAAGAAGAATCCAGACATTATCTGATATTAATGCCATTCCGTATTATGTAGATGTTAACAGAATAGATAACGGTGATGGCATTGAGGCAACTTTAGTTATAAATATAACAAAGTGGCATAAACATTGTTATGCAGCATGCAACAGCCAGAAGGTTGAAAGGTCTCCTTAGAAAAGAAAGCTTCAAACTTGTGATCAGTTGCCAAATATGAGTCCAGTAAAAAAAAATTGAGATATAGCACATCGGAAACAGCTAGTTATAGTTCAGAATCAAACACAGCTACTGTATTGACATGCTTCTTCTGTGATAGTGTTATATTTGGAGATTTTCTCAGTGTCGAAAAATTTTCATAAGATGCAAAAATTCGTAAAATTGCCAAGGACCTTACAGATTCGTAGCGACTTATGAAGTTTTTATGTGGTGATACGGCAGCCTTGGACGCAGTGTATAACAAAAACTGTTAAACAGCATTATACAATCAGTATAGGAAGTTTGAATCTGCACAAAATGTTCTTGGAACCTCGCATACGGACATTGCCCCTGAGCGCATTGCTTTTGCGGAACTTATTATTTAATGTTTCATATTATAAGATTATATTGAACAGTTTCAAAATGTTTCAGTTCACACAAGTCATATATCTAAACTTTCAAATTTGGTAAAATTATACCATGGCCGCATTTTAAGTCTGGGTGGTACTGCACCAAAACGAAATAATAACACTAACTTGAAAGAGAAAATATTGAGAACGATTCCATCATTAGAAGCCAACAAGAGTAACTATGAGGTTGTATTGTCATTTAAGAAAGACATTGGTGATGCCTTACTTTGTGCAAGTAGTAAAAATCACGACAATGAAGCTTTCACCTTATTACGAGCTGCAAGTATTGTACGAAAAGACCTCTTTAGCAAAAAGCATGAATGTTATAAAACAGATGACGCAGTACGAGAATTCTTTTCAGACCCCTGTCTTAACTGTAGATCAGCCACTGTATGCTATTGCAAAACAGATCCAGTGGTTATGGCCATAGGAATACGGTGAGAGAAAGTATGTTATAATGATGGGTGGACTTCACATCGAGATGGCAGTGTTGAAAGTCTTTGGTGAATGGTTATATGATAGTGGTTGGATTACAACAATAACCACAGCTGGAGTAGCAACGGCTGGTAGAGTTGACAGAATACAGAAAAGTGCTATTACTTAACGTGGTCAGTGAGCTCACCAAGTGATGGCAGCTGCTCTTTATATATTGAAGTGTAAAGTTTATAAAGAGTATACCGAAAGAGTCACAGATAGTGCTGAAAAGTTAGATTATCAGCAGTGCTCAGATATGATGGATAATATCCACTCTCAATTTGCGTACTGGAATAAAACAATGGAGCTTGCAATACTGTTTTTACAGTTTATGAAATCTCAAAGGGAGGCTAATTACGAGATGTATGTAGAATGCCTGGGTAAGAGGGTGCCATGAATGTTTGCAATGGACCATGTTCATTATGCTCGTTGGCTGACTGTCATATCACATGATTTAATTTTACTTCAAGAAAGAAGTATCGATGTCCACGAAGAGTTCACAAGAGGACACTTTGTAACAAATAAAACTAAACACAGATTTTCAGCACTTGCTCACGACCAATTTCATGAGCAGCAGAATGCTATAGTAAAGGGTGATGGTGGATTCGTTGGTCTAACCGAAAATACAGAAGAAGATGCACTTTGAAGATGGATGGTGTCTGCACCAGAAACATCACGCGGTCTTATGAAAGCGATTAATAATACAGACAATCCAGATGATACGAAACACCATGAGGAGAAGCAAACTAAACAAAAACAGTTTCAGACTCAGGTACGCCAGCTAGTCGAAACAATAGATGATATGGGAAATCCCTTTGACGAAGACACATCAGACCTTTATACACTTGACACAAAAGTTTTTATGTCTCCTGAGGTAATCATGTCAGTCACGACAGCAGTATCAATTGGAAAAGCTCAGTACGAATCTATGATTGTTGAACGTCTAAGCAACAATATGAAAAAGTTTTTACGAGACAATAAAGAAAAATACGCTTCCCCTTTTTCCGAACTGGGTCCAGAAAGAAAGAGGCAAAGGCATCAAAAGTTAAGAGTATGAAGAGTGACATTCAATTATTTTCTAGAATCTATATTTCATGTCAGGTGAGAGACGGTGATTTAGGCACCTTTTTTGAACACGAAAACCATGCATGGCCCCATCTTTAGCAGAAAATAACAAGATGAGACTAGGTAGTAAAGCAGACCTACTGAAGTGTCTAGAAAGAGAAGAGGAATCGCGCCAGAGATGAGTCTTCCTGTAGAAAAGAGGTTAGCATACTAGATGATGCAGCCATTTTTCAGTCCCTGGATCCCAACAGGTCAGACAAGAGAGTTCTAACGTTCAGTGATTATGCATTGAAGCTTGTATAACCTAATATATCTAAGCAGCTAATGTCAGTGGACAGGATTGATATAGTATGGGATACACACAGACCCGACAGCCTCTAAGCACATACTAGACAGAGTCGAGGGACAGCCGATAAAATCAGAGTACACGGATCGACTCGAATTCTTGCTAACTGCAAATCATTCTTAAGGGTTAATAAAAACAAGACAACACTTCACGAGTTTCTTGCAACACAAATTAGTCTCTTGAAAACACCACAAGGGAAGGTGGTTCTGACCACTTATAAAGAGAATGTTTTAGTTGCTAACACCAGCATTGAGACTGACACACAGATGTCTTAGTGCTTACGATTAATACCATCAGTTAGTTGGAAAATTGTGAACTGTGGCTAGCATTTGAACACGCCAAACATTTCAGGTACATACCAGCTCATTTGATGCCACTCGTGTTGGCAAAGATGTTTCGTTTGGCCTTTTATTTCTTCATGCATTGTCAGGATGCGATACCGTCTCTGCATTTACAGGCATTGGCAAAAAGACAGCATTCACGCTATTCATTACGCTCACTCATCTTTTTCCAGTATTTAAACGGTTGTCAAGTCCCTTACTTTCAGTGACAGATGAGGATTTCAAACTTGTGGAACGAAACATTATCTTATTGTACAGAAAAACCTCACCCAATGCGTCTGTAAATGAAGCTAGGAAGCATCTCTTTTCTCAAGGAAATAGACAGATTGAAAACATTCCACCTACCAGATGCGCACTTGTACAGCATGATAATCTGCCTGTGTATCAAGCAGGTCACGTTGGGGGTCAAGCCATGCTTGCGAATCCTGAGTTGCCTAATCCTAGTGACTGGGGATGGATCAAGAACAATGACACTTGGGTCCCATTTTGGAGTTCTCTTCCGGAAGCTTCTAAGAGTTAGAGAGAACTTATCAAATGCAACTGTAAAAACACATGCTCTGGTAGATGTAAATGCATCAAGGCAAATTTACTCTGTACACAGTTGTGCCATTGTGAAGGCCTTTGTGTAAGAGAATAAGATACTTTCATAATACGAGTATATACTACAAGTATTAGATACATTTAAGTATACACCCTATTATAAATAGGTTTATGTGATATGAATACATAACTTCAGTATGAATAACTGCTGTATAGAACTAATTGAATTATCTATAATACATTTCATGATATGTTTAGATAATACCGGTATACATGAAAAACCAAGAGTTAGTCCGAGGTTTGATCTACTGATCATTTTAGTTGTGTATAATTATGCATTAGCCATACATGAACAGACTATTGAATTATCATTGTTTAGGAGACAATTACTACTATCAAATCTTACAAGAACCAAACAGAATTAAGATTACATATTCAACACTGAAGTTGTTTAGACTTGATCAAGTTTTTTTGTTAATTAGTTTGTTTGTAATTGAAATATAATTATTTTATGTTATATTATGCATTTGATATGAACTGAAGTTTGTGAATAGTTATGAAAAAATAATATAAGGTATTGTTTTGCTTAATCATGTTCTCATTTTACTCATACTCAGTATTTAAGCTGATATACACTTAACAATTATTAGTATGTTCCCTTGTAGGGCCTCATATATGGCTTTAACCATAATTATTAAATATGTAATACTTGTTATGAGATATTAATAATGCAAAAATGATTAATTGTTTTAAGATTTTTTATTGGTCCAGTGATTCAACATTATTTGAATTATTTGCATTACCAGAAAGGTATTACTTTAGGAGACTCATTAATTTTGGGGGAATAATTGTTAAGTGTTGCATTTAAAAAGTTGTAGGACATTTATTAAGATCAATTTAGTTAAATATTCTATGTAAGCTCAATTAGTAGACATTTTTAAGCTTAAATAACTATGTAAACCATTATCTTAGAATTTTCCACCTGTTAGGGCCTCATTTTTGTAATTTTACTGTGTTCTTCGTATAAAAATGTTTGATATATTAAATATTGATACATTGTAGATAAAGAAACAATAGTACATGAAACAAATATGTATTGTTTTTGTTTTATATCCTGTCACTCAAAAATAAGAAATGAAATATGGGCCCCCCTTTGGGGCCTCATTTTAGGGCATATAGAGTAATCCAATCGCGTGTCCTCACAGCTAATTATATTCAGTATACCATAAAATGGTTATATACAAAGTTTCATGCTTTCTTCACAAAGTTGAACATCTTTTTCCTATAACCTATTAACTATTACAGTTGAGCTACCTTAACTACAGGCACGTTGTTTTTTTTTTCAAGGAGAAGAAAAACAGTGAGTTTATTGTTGAGACCTGCGTTTCTTTGAACATGACTTTTATTGAGTGCGAAATATATTCCAGTATATCACTTCACATTTTGGTAGTATACGCTTTGAATAACACGAAGATGGAATATGCCATATGTACGTCCCTACTCCAAAAATGAGGAAACCGATCCAAAATTGATGAAAACAAAACAAGCATGCTAGGATGTAAGTCTTATCTGCCTCGGCACATCTTAGACCGCCATAAAATACAAGTGCATTTTCAATTAATTACAATTAATGGAATCCACTTTAAAACTGCATTTTTGTTTATTAATTAAACATCACTCTTTATTATGTTTTGTATTTAAGACTGCAATCGGCTTATCTCGTCCTTTGATAATTAAGCCACCCGAACCAAAATAAAATATTGCCAGTATTTCTAAGATAAGCTTGCCGTTTGTCTATACTGGTGTAATCTTCCTAAAATACCTCTCACAGTTGATTTTGTTAAAAAGACCCGCTGAGAAAACCTGTCACACACAATATATCTTTCTAATTTACCACAACCCTTTTAGAAATGTTTTCCCATGCGTAAGCGATGGCTATGCCATAATGACACGTCTTTATTTATTGAAGTTTTACAGACACTATCATTGATACAAAATGAAAATAAATGAACGTTATAATCATTTTAATATTAAAATAACAAGTTGAAAAATGGTAAAAAAAACAACTATTGTTACTTGTCAATTAATCTTTACATTAATCTGAACAGCATCTGCGAATAACACACACATACTTGTATGCATGGCAGGCACTCCTACTCACATATTCAAACCACTAGTTGTGGTTCCAATTAATTGCACGCCTCCTCTTTCTCCGCTTTGCTTTTCGATTACCCATTTTAAATGAAATTTTCTCGATTTGTATGGCTAAGAATGAACACTAAGTGAAGTTAATCCTATACATTAAACAACATTTGCATTAGACACGAAAACAGGGAATCGTCTGTATTGTCGATAAGTTATAATCTCATATTCATTTTATATAAAGCATAATGCTATTAGTTGTCTGTGGTGTTGTTGATAATTTATCGTGTTTTAATGACATTCTTGTATAAAATATAATGGTGTTTAAATATCTATATTATTTTCATTGCAAGCACACAGTATTTCGTTCAAAGTTCATAATCAAATACTAAAATATATGTTCATATACAGCGTCATTTCAAAACTGACACCAAAGCCGGTGTAAACGGAAAAATAGCTAAAATTCGGGATTGCACCATGAATCAATACATTTAGAATTCCTTAAAAAAACTGTACGTGCGCCCAATCAAGTAAATACAACATTGACACGTTTATGGAATAATCGCTTCGTTATTTATAAATAAATACCAATGTCGACGGATATGTGATTGTGCTTATGTAGCACTCATCACAGACGATAACATTAATGCTAAGGTTGTGTCACGCCAGTCTGGATCGGAATGTCGGCTTCGCTATTTGTTGCAGGATGCACGACTCATCTTTCATGAAATATTAATCCTATATTTCCGTTTGCAAAAAAAACATAGAAATGGACCATTCTGGTAAAGAATATATAAAAAGCGTATCCTTAGCGATTGATGAACCCGTCATTTTGAGATCTACAAAAAAGTAAAAATAGCGAATCACTATTAAAATATTAATTGTGCATCTTTTTTTTCAATACGAACAACTGATAATTTTGGTACTAAATATAATTGCAAATAAATAACAGGTAAAAACATAAGCTTATGCATAATACAACACATTTGACATCACTACTAATTAATGTATCTTTGTTACACACACCGTGATTATTCAGGGACACGTACTATAAACTTTATAAGCTTACATACATAATATATTGCTTGTTGTAATGTCATACATTTATTGTGAACATGCTTAAACGCACATCGTTTGCATCGTTTGACAGCAAACACATCAACTTAATAAAAAGAAACATCACGTTTAAGTTAAAAACGTACATACATACAATCCATTTTCTAGAAAATATACTTGAGTTTTGTTTTAATGAAACATCTACATTTTTGTTATGTTGCTTCATTGTGTGTAAGAATGCTGACTTATAAAACCTATTAAGTGTTCTACTCTTGGTATGTTTCTAACCAAATACGTTTGTGCAAATTAAAAACGTACAGTACAGCTCACGCAAAACAAACATATTCCGCGATCCGCGGAGTCAGACGCCATCTTTTGTTCGTGGAGTCGACTCGGAATCGACTATCTGGTCGCCGAGTAGCCTCGTCTGTCCGCCGAGGCACTCCGCAACTCGTCTCCGCGACACGCCTCGGCATGATGCCGAGGAATTTGTTGATGATGTCGAGTCATTCGGCGGACAATCGTATTAATTATAATTTACAATGTACATGTACCTCGGATAGAAATGGACTCCGAGTTTCGCATCATACAATTTATTACATGGAGCGTTACTACGTTGCGAAACAATTCACTACATAATACATTGACATTAAGGTTTTGCATCATCTGTCCAAATTATCTTCATTAACTGTTTCTTGACCCTTTCCCTGATAGATGCGTATAATCCCGAGTCTATCGTTTCCCCGATACATGCATTTATTACTGTCATTATCGATTACCACATACATGCGAATTTTTCCGTCTCTATCCATTACCCGCTAATCCCGTGTATTCCATTTTCAAATGCAAATTCTGATAAATACTAATAGAAAAGAGCTCAAGAAAACTCATTAACAAAGACATCCAACATTTTTCTAAAATATCAAATGAATTTCGGCATATGTTTCTTTTTAAAGATTTGATGAAATAGGTGTCCAATCGGGACAAGGGTGACACAAATAAATACATGTATATGCCCATGATATTTTTGTGTCAAGTGTTTGTCTAAAACAAAAAGCGCGCGAAAATAGGCGTGGGTGAATTTATTGATACACGAAACTACGTAGCGCAGACAACCTTGTAAAAGCTTCGTATTGAATTTCCATTTGAGTATTGGGGTATTTCGCAAATGATTTTGACATTTTCCTGAATACAATAAAAGTAAAAAAAAACGCTGTATCATTTTCATATTTTAGTTCGTTCAATATTGCAACAATTACTGTATTGTATCTGATTGCACACAAAGTGCCATGTAAAGTTAATATTCTTTTACAACGACCAATTAACAGCGTCATCTATATTTAGATTTTTTGCAACATGTATAAGTCATTTTCTGAAAATTGGGAGAAAGGAAAAGCGATTTTTCGAAAATAAACCAACGTTTTTTTACATTTAAAGGGATCTTTTCACGGTTTGGTAAATTGACAAAATTGAAAAAAGTTGTTTCAGATTCGCAAATTTTCGTTTTAGTTATGATATTTGTGCGGAAACAGTATAACTGAACATTTACCATAGTCCAATATAGCCATTATATGTATCTTTTGACGATTTGAAAACCTAAAAATTATAAAGCGTTGCAACGCGAAACGATTGAATAATTTGGAGAGTTCTGTTGTTGTCGTTTAAATTTGTGAAACTACGAAGATATAAGGTTTCAAATACTTGTGTGTGTATACTCTGCGGAATAGCCGAGAGCGCTAATGCGTTTTTACTTCAGACTAACTCCAGGACTCCGGGGGTCACTGGTTCGAGCCCTGGTACCGGCTACTTTTTGTTCCTTGTTTTAATTTTATTATGATTTTTTACCGGAGCTTTTAAGATCCAATGTTTACATTTATCAATATAAAGCATTTAATGACAAACTTCAAAATATGCCAAAATCTGTGAAAAGGCCCCTTTAATTTGTCATAATTATTTACATTTTGTTTTGTCTGTGTATGTTTGATTGGTTCTCATTTGTTTTAAGCAAATCTTCTGAAAAAATATCGTTATGGTAAATGTTTAAAGTTAGTCCCGTTTCCGAGATCATATACGAGAATTACTTCGATATGTTTACTGATAAACTATGGTTTTGACAGACGACACGTGTTTATCTAAAGTGTGGTTCTCATTTGTTTTAAGCAAATCTTCTGGAAAAAAATATCGTTATGGTAAATGTTTAAAGCAAGTCCCGTTTCCGAGATCATATGCGAGAATTACTTCGATATGTTTACTGATAAACTATGGTTTTGACAGACGACACGTGCTTATCTAAAGTGTGTGTTTTTGTAATACACGGGATATTGGATTATCGGTGCTTGATTGAGCAATAAAACAAAGACGCACTTGGCGGTTTTCAGAAGGCCTTTTGTACTGACCAACATACTAATTAATAGTGCACGTGCTTATCTAACATTTAGGGATAAAACACACGGGAGACTAGACACTTTGTGCTTGTTTGGGCCATAACCGGTGGTTATTTTCAGTAGCACAAGTGTCCAGAAACTAACGAGTTCGGGTAATAAAGCACTGAGATTATGATCTTCAAACTGCATGGAGTCTGAAATGAAACAAAATGCCGACAAATCAAAAGATTAACAGCCTAATGTTTCAGTATAAAAAAAATGCAGACAAATCAAAAGATTAACCGCCTAATGTTTCCGTATAAAATTCAATACTTTAAGGCGGGGTTCTCACTTCATTTTCGTTTGCATTCGCATACGCTTGTATTACTTGTTATATCCTCGTATTATTTGCACAGATTTATTGAAATTACAATGAAAATGCTCACGCTTTCCAGGCAGATAACGTGATATTACACAAGTCATCTTTATTTTCGCGCAATTTCTAAGAGAACAGCAGATTTACAAGTGTATTTAATTGTCACAATAAAGATACTGTTTTGCGTCACAATATTATTTTGGTAGTCACATTTATGCCGAGTTTAATGTTTCAATATATTATCCGATAATTTCGTTTATTAAATTTATATTTAGATGCAGCATGTACATGGCCATTTCTGAAAATCGGGACGAAGTGAAAGTAATCATTTTTAAATATAAACGAATATAAGTTTTTATTAAAATTGTCAACATTATTTATATTTGTTTTCTATGTGTATAGTTGTTTGGTTCTCATATGTATTTTCGCAAATATTATGATACTCAATATGTTATTTCGATGTTTAAAGCAAATCTTGTTTCCGAGATCATGTTCGGGATTAAACTGTGTAAGGTTCAGTGATATGGTTATAATGACCTACAAAATCATTACGTATGAAGTTCCGTATGCAGAGAAGCTTACCAAAAGTTTACACAATCACGCAGAAGTAAACAAATCAACGTATTATTTGTAACTGTTTCTAATAATCGTTTATTTAAAAAATATTTAACATGTGTTATGGTATGTAATTTTTTTTTTCGGCGAACCGCCGCTTGTAAAGACGCGGCGTGTTGCCGCGGATCGATGCCGAGGCAGGAATAGACGCGGCGTAACTCCGCGAATCATCGCGGAGTGCCTCGGCATGATGCCGAGGGAATACTTGTTGTGGATGCGGAGTAATTTCGAAAACAAAAGAGTGTGTCCGCGGCGTAGCCGCGGATTTTGTTGGTTTTGCGTGAGCTGTACTGTATGTATAATTTAAAGTAATTAATGTAAATCTTTTTAGCAGTATGTATACATGTTTTGTGCAACTGCAATACACATTAAACATTCAGTATAACAGTTATATATTTATACAGGTTTGGAAATTAATTGCAGACTTTGCAGCGGTAATATTCAAATAGCGTTGTCCACTTCAATGATATAATAATTCGAAACGTTAATGACCGTTTTGATTAATTAACTCTTAAAATAGGAAAATATATCAGCAATTTATATTTGAAAATAAAATAATGCATTAAGCTTAAAGACACGAGTTGAAATCCTGCTTCACAGGAATGTTACACACGGAATTTAGATCGGATAGATAGATAGATTTATTTCGGTATCATGGTGCAACCACAACTTATATGTTTAAACTAACCACAACTTACACACATGTTGTATTCATAAAATAATATATAAAAATACAAACATGAGAATTAACCGTGTCATGCAACACAGTACCAAGGATAGCACAAAAAGAGAGTGATCTTTTATTTCCATTGTGGTACTTTCCATTCTGGATCTATAAACAGTATTCATATTATAGAATAATATAATTTTAATAGCCCACGATTAAATCTAAGAATACGATTACAACACCAATCATATTGATACAAATGTAACATACGTACAACTCTTTATAGTTTGATTATACACAATAAAATGCCAGCTTAGATATCACATACTTCAATAACTATTATTAAATAATATAGTATTTAGGATAGTCCATATGATTAAGTCATTGACGTAGGCTTTGGGATATCGTTTCTTTGTGACACATGCTTTGCTTTCCGCTTGCTGTGAACAATTATCGATTGATCGATTGGAAGTCTCGAACTTCGTTAGACTTGACGGTGAGATGTTCCCACCCATGCGGTCCAAATAGCGACTTATGTGTAAAACGGATTCGGTGAAATACAATTTGCTAACATAACTCCATTCTCGAGGGCCGAGATCAATGAGGCTGTAAGAGGCTTTACAGTGATAACAGTAATTGTAAGTGGCAGGACATATACTTGTATTCATTTTCCTATCTGGATAAAGAGTGCACGAGTTCGCAGTTGAATGCCAGTTTACAGTGTGATATACTATGCGGTTATATTAATTAAAATGTGAATTAAGCATAATTAGTTTTCAAGTCTGAAAGCCGCTATGGCATTGTGGTGCCTTTTCCGTCACACTTTAAACGCCGACTTTGCAAATGATGACAACTCAGTAATATATCGAAGTTTGGAGTCATCTGTTATAAGGTAAAGAATATAAACATCACAAATCAATACAAGAACACGAATATAAATGGTATAAATATCAGTAAATTAATTTTAGTGTAATGTACTATTAGAATATTAAATTATTAAACTTCCCACTCGAGTTAAGCAACTGGACAACAGTTTCATCATAATTTTTCAGTGCGTTCTTTCATAGCTAATAGTGCTTCTGGTATTGCATGCTCAACGAATGTTCAATCAGCCCGTTCATGGTGTTCTCAGGCATGTGACTGACATTAAAAAACCCATAATCTGTCTGCTTTCGAACTAGAAACGCTCTTGGCATCTGATCAGAGTTTAAAACTCGTGCGGCAATCAAACGCTTATTTAATTAATGATACATTAGTATTTAAAATAGCTTAAATTAACTCTAAAACATAGCGTTAGTTAAAAAAGTATTACTTAAGTCCTCGATAGACGCATAGAAGCGTATACTAGTGTTTCTCTCAAGCAATAACTCTTGTTATCAAGTCTCTTGCCGGCTATACTGCTAAAGCACCCTTACCCGAATTAATTAAATCGTAAGTTATAGTGTAGAGAATCAATTAATGTATCATATGTAATATTGTGATATGTTGGGCTTTCGATCTTTGGGTTGTTTAAATCGTCTATGATTCAAATTGCGTTATTTTTCAGTTATTAAAATTGAAAAAGTTGTGCACAGGGCGTCAATTAGGCTCAGTATTTTACCAATGCATTCAAGACGAAAAGAAAACTTTTTGTATCACCTAGATACACTTTTTGTACGTACCGTCATACACAACGAAGTTTATGGGCAAATTATTCCAATTTAGTGGTTTTTCAGATAAGAGCATGTTCGTCGCGAGTAAGTCGTCGAAAAATCAATGACACACTCACAATTATATTTACATGTTACTAAATTCGTAAATGTTTTAAATATTTTATTAAAAATGTACTTAAAATATTTTTTGTTAGAAAATTGTAAATTACGCATAAAATAAAGAAGCCATTTGTAAACATTTATTGTGGCGACATAACCATTCAACCAATACGAAATATGGTGAAATAGTAGGGTAATTTTGAGTACTTGACATAAAAAATGCACAAATGTTAATACTGAATTTAAAGGAAAAAACGTAAAAATAAACAAACTCGTACTTTGCGTATTGTTATATGTAGGAAATAGCGAAGCAGTTGCTTATGTAACACATGATAATGCGTGATGCCGGGTGGTAGTTGTAAATCATAGTCTAATTGTAATGAAATTTTCATTTTGATACATTACTATGGCTATACAAGACATTAACCTCCCATTAAGATTGCAATTTAGTCTTCTGTTCGTTCGACCACAACCGCTATGGCTAGACAAGCTCGCTCTTAGAGGGTGTCAAATCACATAGTGTCGCTATATGAGCGCGATAAAACACACACGATGTCTTTGAAGTATGCACTTAAATCCTATTTTGAAGATTTAACATCGGTGTTTCTTGAATAGGTAAATTGATATGTAATTTACGCGTTATTTGAAAATAACAGTCATTAATTCATAACAGCTCAGACCGCATGTTTTACGGTGTTAATAACGTTTTCGATTGCTTCTTCTTATGCTGTTTAAATCTGTGTTTATCCACATTATTTCCGTTAAAATTTTACTGATAATTAATTTTCGATTGTACCCTCCATTAATCTTACATATTGAGCGCATAAAGTCACTGATAATTTATGAGGGTAATAATATGATATAATATGTACCTTGTTTAATTGACTCAAAAAAGAGTGGCAGTAAGTTTTGTGTTACGAGTATACAACTCAGTATAGGTGTAATTTAAGAAAATTTCAATTAAACAGTGTTGAAATTTGTAGATAACATGCTATAGATAAGACTAATTGGCACGTTACAATAAGCAGCAGCACCAAAAGCATCGGGCGCAGAAGCAGTTAAATCATTATCATCAATAATAACTTATATTCGAAAAGGGAATTTAAAAATATTGCTATAATACAAGAAATAATCGAATAGCTTGAGATATTTTACGCTTTTTATACATGAAGTTGTCATTAGAATAAAAGTCGAGCTAGCACTATTATAAGCTATAACAACAATTCAATATTGTCGCAGAAAATTATATATATATATATATATATATATTTACATACATACATTTAACTGAAACGTTGGTTAATATGTTTAGATGAGCATGGGATATACATCTTTTTTTTAACTGGTACAATACAAATAATAAATAAAACAAACAACGGAAACAATAACGGCGAATGCACTTTTCCGAAAAGCATCCGTCCTATTAATCAATTCAAATATATAATGCATTCATGTTGCATAACATACGAACACGAGAATTTAACCGTATTAAATTAAGTCTGACATGTAGAACCTTTGAAATGTAGTGTATAAGCAATATTTGAAGATGGAATAGCAAATATATTCGTTGCTTCGTCCCGCGTTTTCTTTTATTTTCAATTAAAATCGTTTGTGTTAATCGTATAGCAATGTCGACATTTTTAAACTTTTATTTATCATTGCTATCAGCTATTCGCTGGGATAAGTGTTTCATTCGAGTTATACTGCGTCACTTATAGTACATGACGTGGGAATGATTTGTGAGATTGACTTTATTTTCAATATACTCGTACTCAACAACACTTGTTGTTGTTGTTGTTGCTGTTGTTGTTGAAATAAACATTTTAAAACGTGACTTAAACTAGAGATGATTGTAAATCATTATCCATTCCGCTAAACATGCATGACATTTCATTGATGTTTCACAATTTCATTTATAAATCTGCTAGCTAGGAAAATCAATAGGTTGTCATAACACTTGCTGGGAAAGACCTTTGCAAAGATCCTGTATAAGAGGATTTACTGTTAATGCTTTCACGAATTTAATGATCTTAGTACCTTGATTCATCATTACCGGTTCGAATATTCATATGGGTTTTATTAAAATTGAATGTCCATTTATGGCATTGTTATAATTAATTTACAGTACTCAAGCTAACTGTTCGACCTTGATAATTTCATTTTAAAAGGCACGATGACCTTGACATTTCACTAGTTTACTCAATGTTGAAAAGCGTCTTTCTCTCTGACCAAGTAACATCATTTTAAAACCTTTAATTATAATTTAAATCTTCATGATTTATCACTTTTGCATATACAAGCACCCATCATACAGACAAAATCACATAATGTCTAAGAATGCTGCACATGAAATGATCAGATATAAAAACACTTACTTACTATTGGTTCACATATATGTTGTAAACTGTTTATTTTCAACTAGAGTAACACCCCAAATCTTGTGCCATGTCACCGCTGATAACAGCATCACATCAGAATAATATTTGTCTGTTACCAAAATACCACACACTACGGTACGATACGATACGACAACATACTACTCGACTACATACTACATGACAAATCAAGAAACGACACAACGATACGGGTACCCTCCACCCAAGTTGCAATATATTTACAGTCTTAGGTTCATATGGAAATGAACAATGAAACCAGGTGTAATAGCCAGTCGCTAAATCATTTTTCTCTTTCCACACTCACCATTATTTTTCTAAAACGCAGGCTTTACGTACTACAATGGATAACAGAGAACGTAAATGCAAATAAGTACGGATTAAATGAAACCTTAGCAATAACTCCTGTCAAATAAGACGTGGTTTTTGGGTTTTCATCCGGGTGAAATGGTCAATAAAGCTGACATGCGACAGTTATAAGAGCATTGGCACGATGTACTACAAACATACTTAGGTGCTTTGTCGTGCTTTAAATCGTTTGATCTCCTGTCATTAAATAAAGTAAGCCAAATGTTTTATGCACTTTTAAAATCCATTCACACGATTGAAACCCAAACAACATTTTCATAATCTATACATTTAATAGACATTTCTCTTTATATCGCAATTCTGAACGAGATTTTCTACACAATATTGGTAACCTAGATTACCGTAATTTCGTGAATGCATATTTATATAGAAATTGTATAAGGTCATTTTATATACAAACAACTATGCAGTTGCAATGAAAATTGCGTTGAAGCACGCTTTACCCATTTTCATGAACGTCCTGTAGGAATCGTCGCGTGTCATCAATAGTTCAGTGATGATAACGATACAAATATCCACTATTACTGTATCGTCTAAGTACGGCAACATATAGAGAAATATTTTATCTAACATAGGCCGCAATTAAGGTGATTGCTTCCACTGAAGTTTTTAGTAATGGGCTGCGTTTATTTTATGACGTGCGCAGTTTTAATTAACATAATAAGGGATTATGTATCAAAAGACGACTTCTCGCCAGTTATTGTCTGTATTGAGATTTATGTTTGCTCACGTAAAAAAAATGGCGCTCCTCCGTGTTTCCTTCCGTACCAATCACTATGTAATGATTATTTACAGTTTTCATCGTGTATACATTGTGTGTACCATGATAACACCACCACCACCATCACCACCACCACCACCACCACCATCACCACACCACCACCACCACCACCACCACCACCACCACCACCACCACCACCACCACCACCACCACCACCACCACCACCACCACCACCACCACCACCACCACCACCACTACCACCACCACCACCACCACCACCACCACCACCACCACCACCACCACCACCACCACCATTACCACCATTACCACCACCTAACCACCACTACCACCACCACCACCACCACCACCACCACCACCACCACCACCACCACCACCACCACCACCACCACCACCACCACCACCACCACCACCACCACCACCACCACCACCACCACCACCACCACCACCACCACCACCACCACTGTTGTGTCAATATTCGAAGGAATTTAAGTAGTGTGTTATAAAAATATGCCAACTTGGATATTTTATTAATTCAGTTTTAAAAGGACTTCATTACGGAAAACATCTTGAGAATTCGATTGCATATTGCGTCCGATATTTCAAATCTATACGGTTATCCGAATATTATCGGAATATTACATACGATTATCCGGATATGGCTTCTGGCGTCCGTTGACATCGTATTTTTTTAAATAAAAGATTCACTAATTTATAGTTAATGCGCTTCTTTAGTGATACTCTGGACATGTGGTGGACGAATTTATCTCAAGCAGCATCGGATGTGTTTAACGATTGAAATTAGACATTGATAAGTTTTAAAATATTCCTGTTTGTATTATAATTTTATGAAGATTATAGATAGCGAGAACATGAAATTTAAATAAAAATGGAGAAGGAGAATCGATTGTACATTGGTATTTCGAAAGTACTAAATCTATGAACATATTTCCCTCTAATAACATGCTTATGTTTGTCTGTGTATTTGGGAATTTCTTGAAATTATCGTCAACACACACGATAGAAAATGAAAGCTAAGACATTCGATTTATGATGGTAAGCACAGTTTAAATGTGCGCTTCCGTTGTACATCTTTGCTACCTTCTTAAATCAACACACCCCATGAGGCAGAATCTTTAGGCAGTTGTCGATGTCGATTGTCCTTTGATGTGTTTACGACGTGATAACTTGAAGTCTTGTCAGTTATTGTTTTCACTTCGCTTGAATGCTTTATCCAGAAAAATATATGGAAAACAACTGAACAACATCTACTGAGAGAACTGAAATAGACGGCTTGAGGACTTGTCTAACATGTAAGAAGTGTCGGAGATGATCGTTATTCTAGAAAATCCAAAGCAACAACCAAATACAAATCCATTTTGATTAGATTAGACGTGCATGTAGACCATTTAAATACACTGAAATGAAATATGTTTTTCCATGTGCAAAAGCTATGTGTAGTTAACCTACTGTAATAAATTTATCTGTTTAGTAGATATAATATTTTGCGAGGCGACTTAAACCTCGAATCTATATGCAGTTGACACTTACATGATATTCAATTTATTCCATAACATCTTCAATCTTTATTTTGAAAAGGAACAAAATGTGCCAGGAAAACAACAACAACGCGATAAACATTGAATGACGCAATTAACATTAATATAATGGCGCATTGTTCGTGATTGAAAGCTTTATCGATGGGGATTGTTATGTAGGCAGGGAATGGGTTATTTTGTTCATCAGTCAAATCACTGCGTAGAAGCTGGTAGCATCCACGCCACTCGCGATGTCAAGCCGAGTAATCTTATCAAGTTATCCAAACTGGCATTGAGACTGTCATTATCTATACGTTCAATTTGGCAGCGGGTCAATGTATGCGCGTCTTATCAATTCATTATCAGTAAGGGAGCAATCATTTGAAGTTCAGAATTTAAGTTGTCGGTTATTGCATTTGTTATTCACATGCACAATATATTGTAATACTCCGAGATCCTTAACGATTTACCAAATAAATGTAGTACTAAGGTATTATTCGTGTACTACAACGTGGAGAGATTCAAACTAACTATGGCATTAAGAATACATATATATTATTAAAATTCCCAATGTACATAAAAACGCAATCGACTTATTTCGGGAGATTTTCCGGCCAACAACCTCTCTATTCCCAAAAACATGCACATTGACAACCTTATTGATGCATTGAATACCTTACAATTAAACTTGCAATATTCCCTATTCTTTGCATTAGGCGGGTTTCATGGTTTTACTTAAACGTATTGGGTTCCAGCAAGTTCTGGTATGATGCACAATATCACTTTCTGCTTGGAGAAAGATTCTGACGAACTTAGGTGACAAAAGAGTATGAAGAGATTAACAAGTACACCAGCAGCATCAGCAGCAGCAACAACAAAACGTATAAATCAGCTATTCCGGGCATAAAATATGAGAAAAAATTAAATACCCAAATATAGACTTTACCGCCAATATTATCGAATGTAATTGTATCTGCTTTATATACAACGGCACGCTGTGCTGTCTTTTTTTGTGATAACTCTTAGGCAGTTTGTCTATTATTGTAATCAATCTCATTCAATTTTGAGTATACTATGGTATAAATAAATGTAAAAATTTGTCAGAAAAGTAGACGTTACGACGCAGAAGTTTTGCGACTGTCAATAAAATTCCGAACGTGTCTCTTTAATCTCAATATTCCTGGTTTTGTATTGCAGCGTGAGAAGAGAAGATATCCAGTCAATAAACAAGACACAGACTCGCTTATTGTCGCGTATTAGCGTGTATGCGTCGTAGTATATTAGCATGTAAATATATCTTAAGAGGTGTTTCTTCAGAAATAATGGAAGTAATTCTTCCGATTACTATATCTGTAATCTGGAAAGAATAGAGAAGGTAAACCCATACAAAAGGAAGGATATTTTTTATTACATTGATGGTTGCGCGTAGAATTTGGAAATCTAATATAATGTTATGTTCAGGTTTTATTTAGATAAAACATGTTGCAAAATGTTGTGTATTATTGGTTATATTGGCCTTCTACAATTACTTAACATTTTGTTAATAAGGCAGTCAGTGTGTATGCATTTCATTGGATTGCCCCGTATTGTTCAAACATGCAATACTATATTAACGCGTACAACATCTCACATCATATATTATTGACATCGAACGCCTTTATGAGTTAAAAGCCAAGTTTATTATAAATGTGACCAAGACAACAGAACGGCCATTCTCTTAAGATTATCGGAAGATTTTTGAACTAACTACCCTTTTTAATGTAAGTTGCAGTCATCGAAAATGTCTTTTTAACCATATATATACACATGGAAACTTGGGTGTTACAAAACCTGTCAACCGAATTAACCTGTGCATGGCAAGGAAGTTTAATCGATCTCATCAGGATGTACGTGTGAAGCAATAAGTAGACGGGGCTTATAACCACTATTTCCTTGTCGCCCGATCGCAACTGTAGCTGAAGCAGAGTTAGACAGGGGGTGTAAGGGGACAGCCAACGTCAGCGTTACAACACCGCTACGCTGAAAGACATCTGACAACAAACAGAGTTTAATGTCACTCCCATCAAAATGTTTCAGGTCCTAGAGGAATTGATTGAAGAAGAGAAATTAGAGGAGAAGAGGAAGAAAGTTATAAAAGAAGTGACGTCAACGTGCAAAGAGTACTGAGCTCCAAATCATACACTCACAAGGAGTGGATATCAGCAGACACGCTTCAGAAAGTTGAAGACAGACGAGAAAAGAAGGCAAGTGTTAACAACAGCAGAAGATGAGCCGCAAAAGTGAAAGCACACGAAGAGAACACCGAAGCAAATAAGAGCGTCAAACGAAGTATTAAGAAAAGACAAGTGGAACTCCCTTGAGACCATTGCAGCATACCGGAAGAGGCAGCCTATCATAGACGAACTAAGGACCCGTACTCTATCACAAAGATATAATAAGGGAAGTTTGCCAAGCTAGAGAAGCCAGTAATAGACAAAATGGCGGAATGGTAACATAAGACATAGGGCAGAAGAAGAGGTGGATGTAGTACTTCCAGCAGCTACTCAACAGCCCAGCTCCACCAAACTCATCGGAGATCCACCAGCTACAAGTTATTTGCCAATCAAATGCTTCGCTCCCACGAAAGAAGAGATAAGCAGCGCCATCAAGCAACTGAAAAACGGCAAATCTTCAGGACTTGACAGCATACCGGCAGGAGCGCTTAAGGCTGACGCCGGGACCGGTGTGAAGCTACTCTACTCGCTCTTGGCCAAGATAAAAGAAGAAGAAATTCCCAAATAGTGAAAACATGGATACCTCATCAAGCTCCCAAGAAAGGCGACCTCATTTCGTGCTTAAAACTACATAGGAATTATGCCGTTGGACATCCCAGGAAATGTGTTTAGTCACATCTAGCTGAACCGAATGAAAGAAGCAGTAAACTCGTATCTCAGTAACCAACAAGCCGTATATCGGAAGGATTGATCGCAATCCTGCGCATCATTCAGGGTAAATGCCTGGTTTGGAAATCACACACGTACGTCAACTTAGTTAACTATGAAAGGCGTTCGACAGCGTTCACCGGGAGTCCCTTTGGAGACTATTGAGATTCTACTTAGGGCCAGGAAATAATCACCAACATCACCAGGATATATCATGAACAGCTGACATGCAAAACGATCAACAATATCACCAGTAGGTATCATGCAATTATTCATGTCAGACAGCTCACCGACACATTCGAAGTGCAAACCGAAGTGAGGCAAGACTGCTTACTCACACCTTTCCTGTTCTTGCTGGCCATATACTGGGTAATGATGACCTCGATGGCCCGGAATAGCAACGTAATCCAGTGCACACTCTGAAAACATTTGGAAGACCTCGACTGCGCCGACCATCCGTCTCTTATCTCCCACACCTTACAATATATGCTGGAAGTGACAAATATGGTAGCGGACAACTCAGCTAGACTGGGCCTCACCATTAACAGAGGGAAGAATAAGATGTTGAAAACCAAAACATACAACGACGCACCCATCACAGTGCAAAGCGAGGCGCTAGAGGAGGTGAACAGCTTTACCTTTCTCGGAGTATTTATACAACTATGGAGGAACGGAGGCACACATTGTTGTTTTTAAAAACTATAAAGATAGAATTAACGTGGGGAATTAAACTATTGCACTGGTCATTTGCTCAAATATTCAGTATTGCACATATTGCAAAACACAAGAGCGGATTATTTTTTATAAACCATGTCCTCCACGCAAGACGCATCGAGTTTCTAGAAAATGAACAATTGTGATGAAAATAATATGTTTACTGGAATTGTTGTGTACACTAGATTATACATTTTTATTTGTAGATGCCGTGGGAGGTCAGAAACCAATGTTATTTCTACTGATAGTGGAAGAATGAAACTAAATATCATTTCCGCTTTTCTTTAAAGGATTGGTTTTTGGATCTTTTTGATACATCGGAAGGAAATAGCTTAGTGGTTTACCGTTTATCTCTATAACGATTGCATTTTTATATTAAATACGTTATTATAAAACTTATGACTAAAGAATATGCCGGTTATAACCTATATTGCACGCACCTTAAAATAATGTTTCATTAGAAATCTTTGTATTTGGAAAATGTCACATATGAGTATAGTTTATGCAGTAACTGACAGCTTTATCGGCTTTTATTTAAAGTTATAGTTTGAAAGGCTCCGTGAACTTGAATCCATGCGTCATTGTATACAGTATTATTTATGCTTATTGTCATCACTATAAGTGTTCTTTCACTTTTCACAGTTTTTGAAAAACTTATATTTGTATTTGGTCTAAAAATTCGAAATTAGTCCACTTCAGAATATCGTGTGCCAAATGACATCGGCGACAAATGCTGGGTTCAACACTATGAACGTGAGCATATAAAGCAACAATTGCCTTATCCTACATCGAATGGTTTCAGTGTTTGTCATATGTTATATGTTTATCAAATGCATGGCGTCTTCAACACCTTGTTATGACGGTAAAATTATATTTCACAGTTCTTATTTAATGTATTGCTAGATTTTAATTAAAACGTGTTATGCTCTTAGACTTTGTATATTTGATGTCATTGTTTAAATTGCCAGCCGACATCAAGGACATGAACACTGATTGGCTAAATCTAATACATCAAACTTACTGGCCTTAAAAATACGTCTTTAAGTCAATTATCACAATGTTTACATTAAATAACTTAATCATTGTAAATCCTTATGTCCACATGCACTGCAAAATACGTTGAATTAAACATATCGTTTGTCATGGATGAATTGAATGAAAAGAAACAAATCCCAATCAAACCACCAGCAACAAACACGTGAGTCATGCCTACACAAACATAATTTCGATTATATTTATGCACTTCTTTATTTTCATCAATATCTTTATTTGCGATATATAGATTAATAGTGTGTCATCAAATATTTAATCAATATACATGTATTTAATGCAAAGGCTTGTTATAAGACCATACTCCATTTTTCAAAGCAGATAAATTATGTGTTTGTTCGTACATTTATATCTTACATTTCTACTACAAGTCAACAATACAATTCATATAAGTTAAATATATTCAGACATTTAAAAACAAACTGTTTAATTAAAGATAGTGCGTTAAAGTCAGATAATGGTTATTTAATACGTAATTAATCATTGAAGTCATGCATTTATTTTCTACGTTAAAACATCTGTTGTTTGGTGCGTTCGATTGGCTCATCCAGCTTAAGGTTGCGGTTGACCAATTACTGCACGGATTTACAGTATAATTCTGCTATCGTGAGTTTTTCGTTTTTAGCGCACCCAAATACCTTTAGAATAGGATGACAGGTATGCGTAGCACGTCGTCTGTAAGTCGATATAAATTGAAAACGTGTTCGCGTTAAGGACTTTAAAATGTTTTCATCGTTTTTTTACAGCTAAAGCATCCAAGACAGGGTCAGTAATTGACCAGATAAGAAAAGGAATATTTATATCACAAAATTAACTGCTTAATAATCCTGCAAAACATAATTATATAATGGACCAAACATACACGACCTGTGATTGCCGAGATAAAAAGTGGTCCGGAATAAAACCACCGAGCGCGTGTCGTCTGTAAATAAAATAATGCATAACAAGACAACGTGAAATATAAAAAGTTCATAATTAATTTTATTTGTGTGGCACACATGAAAGCTATGTTGGTGTGAATGACCGCTAAATCTCAGTAAATTTCTTTATTTGTCAATCATTGCTTTTCTTTCAGTCTTCACTATTTGTGTTTAAGCGCGTAAGATCTCCTTTGAGTGCTTTGATAGGCAACAGCTACTGTTTTTTTCTTATTGAATGTGCACATTCGTGAAGCATAGACTGTTTGTATATCACTGATGCCATTATGTGTCATATACTCTTGTCAAAAACGTGCACAGCTCATCTTTCTGACTTAGACCCCCCTGGAACTGTTCATATTTTAAATTTAACTGGAACTGGTTACACATAATTCTTCAGTAACTGAATCATATTTAACATATTTAATATCAATCACATTCATAGTAAAAAACAGGATATATTTACGTTTTATATACGTCTTTATTTAACTGAAAGGAATATTTTAATGATAATACAGTGAAAAAAGAAAAATGAAAATTAGCATTTGTGGAACACGTTTATGCTTAAAATCTTATACACCGAATAGAAAGCGAAATTGTTAATGTCCCACGAGCTTTCATCCTTTCCTACTATTTACTCAGCTGGATTTGCTTATTTTTTTATAATTTCCAGTAACGTTACAAGTACTTTTAAATACGGCTTTAAAGAGCGCTTGAATACAAACCACACGTTACCATGTTATAAGTACACTACAACACCTGCACAATATACCATAGGTTCATACGACAATAATTATAAACGTAGACTTGTTTACGTTCATTTTTCTAATGTTGGGGAAGTGTGCTTGCATTCAGAGTGGTGTTTTAATACCCTTCCAACAATTACCATTATTTGTTGAACACACATCTCTTTCATTAAATTGCCTGTTACTGTTAAACTGTTGACACTAAAATAGTTACCTTAAATTTGTTTTTAAAGCCTACATTTTTACTAAAATGTTTTAAATGTACGATTTTGTCGTATTCTGTGTCAAATAACATGTAAACACATTTGTACAGAGTTTTGTCATTAGAAAAGCCAACTTGTTTGTGTAAGTTATCATTGTTTAATGCACATATTGCGAGGAATCTTTCTTCTTCTCTAATTTTATCAATACAAGGAACAGTCGAAAATAATGAAAGGCACTTTTAACGATTTAACTTGGGACAAGACAATGAATAAAAGTAGACACCTAAGGATTTATGGTAATTAAGAATGTGCTGATAATTTGTTCATAAATAATCGTTTTCATTTCCGATTCCAATTCAGAACAAAATATGGACATCGATATAAATCATCAAACGTCAGAGTTATATTCATCACTATATATGCGAAGTTTGTGATTGAATCCAATACTGGGTTCGAACTTTAATATCATACAGCGAGATCCACCATTTGAACCCAATAATCATTTAACTTGAAAGTTTGTTGAGAAATGGAAAGTTTTATTATCTTGTTGACTCATGAAAAAATACAAGTGGTAGTTAAATGAAGAGCATAATAATGTAAGTGCAAACATCTCAGATGAACACCTAGATATGTATTTAAAACTAATTGTTATACTGTACGCAGATGATACTGGTGTATTTTCAAATTCAGAGGAAGACCTCATATCTGTATAAGATACGTTTGAAGATTATTGCTCATTGTGGAAATTAGTCATATATTTTAATAAAACTAAGGTCATGGTATTTAGTGATCGATTCCATAGAAATCGAAATATTGTAGTAAACCATCACCAGATCGAATTTGTAGATACATTAAAATACCTCGGTGTTGTTTAAAAAAACAACAACCTGAAATTTCGCAACAGCTTAAAAGCATATTGTTGAACAAACTAGAAAAGGTTTATTAAGCTTGATAAAAAAATAAGAAATTTGGACTTGTCAATTGAATGTCAACTAAAACTCGTTGATTCTAAAATATTGCCAAATTTAACAAACGGGTGTGAAGTTTGGGGCTATTAAGATGTTAATGTTTTAGAAAAAGTTCATACTGATTTTATGAAACACATACTACAGGTCAAACGTAGTACACCATATATTATGCTTTATGTTGACCTTGGTAGATATCCAATATATATAGCTTCGAAGAAGACAATTATTGGTTTTTGGTGCAGCTTAATATCTCTCATGTGTGACTAAACCAGGATTATTTATACTCTAGAGAATCACTTTTACTAAAGATAGAAACAAGCCTTAGGGACCAGTAGGCGCAAAATTGGCATAGCAGTACCTCTGAATCAAACACATGTCTAAACTATCGCCTATACAAAAACGAACATAAATACGAGTATTTCCTTGATGTCCTACCGCCATGCCTTTTACAAACCATTGCTAATTTTAGAATGTGTAACAACCAACTTCCAATTGAAAAACTCGGATGGTCAAATATAGAACGTTCTTATAGACTATGCACTTTATGTAAAGCTCGCGAAGTTGGTAACAAATATCATAACCCCTTTAAATGTACTGTATTTAACGAATCACGAAAAAAAAGTATACCTCGAAAATATACAAGAAATGGTTATTGCGTAAAATGTGATTCATTGATGAATGTAAAGAAAACAAATACTATTGAATCTAGGCAAGTCCTTAAATGAAGTTTTGAACAGAATGAATTAGCAATCCGGCACACAACAAGTTATTGTCTATGTTTTGTTGATATTTTGTTTGCAGAGTTATCACAATAGATATATTCTAATATGTTCATATGCTTGTTTATTGTTGATGTTTGTGTATATTATAAATACTTACACACATCATAATAATTGTGTATACCCGCAGTCTGTCCTGTATCTTTTATTAGTATTTGTATTATTGTACCTCATATCGCATTTGTAAATGTGCTGAGCGTACTAATAAACTGGTAAAACTGGAAATGTATCCTTTTTGTGCGACACTTAAAAAGCCTGGGGACCGTTTCAATAAACATCGTAGTACACATTTACGATACGATACATTTTTCGAAGATACATAATTGCTAAAGTACATATCATATGATTATAAATTTTCAGTACTTGATTTATTACATTGGCATCCCAATCGTCGTTTATATTTGACGAGCATGGCGAGCTAGTTCGTCTACTTATTAAGATTACAAAATTGTATCGTAGGGTAAAATTGTCGTACGATCGTTTAAGAAATGGCCCCCTGAACCACATTTGTTTCGGAACATGTTTAGTTTTTATTTTGAAAATTGACGTGAACTACTCTATTAAAACATAAAAAGCAAAAAAAACAAACAAAACAATAGCACAATAAACATGAAGTAACGTAAAACAAGTAAACAACATGGCGTCATTTTTCTGCGGATGAAGTTTTAATGACGACAGAAGACGGATTAGATTTTACTTTGCAAACAATGTGTTGCTCTTACTAGATCATACCACTAGCGATGTTATACAGAACAATCCCATTACCTTATCAACACTGGTGTTGATATTGTCAATTAGCACTGAATACATGTTTTCACAACAATTCGTTTCCAAAGCAGTACAGCACAATTAAGTGAGGGCTAGGTTGTAAGTTTCTGATGATATTTCCAGTGGTTATACACGTGTGGAGAATTTTTAGAATATCGTCAACTCTAAGAGTTATAGCGACTGACCATGTTCTATAATACTTACTAATTTTTGCCTATACTTCAACGTCTGAAGATCAAGGCTTGCCATTAACATATGTTAAGATAGGTTTGAGAAACGTTTGAAAATCATCGTTTCTCGTAGAAAATGATTGAATGCATACTGTTAATATAGTTTTCATCGACTCCTTTAGACGATACACATTTTAGGCAAATTACCTCTTTTATCGGATAAGAATGCAAATCAGCATCATTTGATATAATGTTTTATCTGAACAAGTTACACTCGATAAGATTTATTTCCAGTAGTAACATAAATGCCATTCAATAACATAGAAGTGAATCATTGGAGCAAAAAATCCATTAACTTAAAAGATATAATTATAAATAAATACATGTTTCGAACCGTAATAAACAATCTAGTCTACGTCATGCTAGCTGACATGTTTATTATACATCAAATCTAGCCGGTGATGTGTTGCCGTTTTATACTAAATGTGTGTTGTATGTTTGTTTACAAGAGGATGGAAACACGGATTATTTCCTGTACAATAACCCTTTAATTTGTATTTTAGCGCTAGTGAAGATAATGTCGATTTTTAGTGATGAAATGACATCTAAGCATGCACAAAACCAAACGAAAAACCAATATATTATTTTGTAGTTCCAACTGCTTTTATTGAATTCTTAATTATTTAAAGTTCGATTAAATTGAAAATGTACTATAACCAGTTATAAGATCGTTCAGCATATTTAAAGGTTTCATAGTAAAATCTGTATTTAAGTATATTTGGCGTTTCTCTGTGAAAATTATTTTAAGATTATGTCTTAGACGGTAATACATCCTCTTAAAATTTAAGTATCTTAATCATGTCTGATACGAGGTATTGTCGATGTTTTGTACGTAAGCGTAAGGTAAAGGTTACTAGAACATCGTCGGCGCCCCATATGTTTATGTATCTTTAGCACTGTTTCCTGTTTAAATACTTAACAAAGCTGGGATAGACCGAGGACGTAAATAACATTGTCAACAATCCATAACCGACGACATAAAAGCTCGATGATTATTAAGTATTTATTGTTAACAAGCTGTTTATTACCCTAAGTTTACAAATTACACTTGACAATCATATATCTAATTTTGAGATTCATTCTTCAAACATTCTCTCTAACTGAGTTTCGGAAATATAAGAAATATAATTGTACTTTGATACTAAAGTATGGCTCTCTATAGTAAATACAATTCAAAGCATCGAACGATGCGAATGCGATTCGCCCGTGGAGATATTCGAGTAATACAAATCTTTTATTTATCTACTATAATTTAACAGACAGTTACAAACGCGCGACGAACACTTTTTTACGTAATGCATCAGAAAGACTTAATATGCAAAAGCAAAACAGATTTTTACAATGTATAGTCATACAAAAAAACGTTTACCTTCAGGATAGATATTATCTTTCATTAAAACAACATGAAAAAAGAGAAAAATACAAGAAAACAAAATGCAATTATTTTAATAAGGAATATGGAGCTTCTGTCTTAAAGTGATAAAGGTCACTGGACTCAAATTAAAAAGTGAACAATGAATTAATAGCAAACCTTTTTAACAATCATTAACTAAGAAAATTCATAACAATTATTTTTGAAAATGTCCAACTTCGCGTTTATTTGAAATGAAAACCCTTATGTATTGTTGCAAATTGATATCTCGTTTCAATTATTTCATACATTTATGCTACTTTCTGCGAACCTGACCATAATAATAGAATTGTGTGTTTGTGTGTGCGTCGCAATAAATAACAATTAAAAAGCCCAGTAAATGTTATTGTAACCAAACACACATATTAATGTGTCAAACTTAATGGTTATAAAACATTACATTATATAATAACATTGCCTGAGATAATCGTATAATGGACGATGTACATTAATTACTGCAATTGGGCTTTAGTGTTTTCGCTGACTTACAGATAATCGTTTTTTGTTGTTGCAAAAAAACAACTCGAAATTGTTAAACGAAGAACTCGTTTCCTAAAGAAAATTGGAGATGGGTTTCTGACCGCCTCAGCAATCTTGTATATAAGGATTTCATGAGAAACAAATTTGAAAACATTTTCCTTAATGTATAAAACCAATCACTAATGTTTTTAAAAATATATGTTTTCATGATTGCTCATTTTAAAAGTATTCACTTTTTAAGCATAGCATTTTAATCATTATGAACGTAATATTGAATTTTATAATAGGTTTATATTGTCTGCAAATCTTCAATACCATTTAACGCGGAGGGTGTGGGTTAAATAACCCTCGACAAAATAAATAAGTTATGGGGCACAGTACCCTTTAATGTTAAAAACGTTTCTGAAACCATTCTAGGAAGTATAAATCAAAAGAAATAAAATAAAACATTTGTAAATTATGTTTTTGACAATTCACATGTTTGTTGATCTGATATATGGGGAGTTGAAAAATGAACAATCAGTTAAGGGCCATTATCACATTTGTACATGTTTAAGAGACTTACACAAATTGTCCTTATATTATGTAATTTTAACGACAATACGATAAGAAAAAATTCAAAAAAATATTTCAGATGTAACACCCCGAGATTGCCACCTGAACAAATAACTAAAATGCCCCATAATGGAATTGCCCTTGAAATGAGTTTACTTTTGCATTTATGGGGCAATTTTGTAAATAAAAAGATCTGTTTCCTTTTACTGCATTAATGTTTTTGCCAACCATTTGAAGATATGTGTAAAACGAGTAAGCCAGAAGCGTTTTATGTGAGCACAAGTGTTGTATAATAAGTCTTTCCAAATCTTATCACGATGATGAAGAACGATATACGATAATGTTGTTTGCTAGGTTTTGCTATGATTTCAGCTAACAAAACATGTCGAATAGAATAGTTAATTTCCCTTCCCGTTTCTGATTTTGAAATCAGCTTTACATTTGCGTTCATCTATCACTGTAAGTAGTGTATATGGTTCAGTTTAGCTTAAACGTTCGTATTTTGGTCTTGAATAATGTAAACTTAAATACTTCCAATATAAGCCGTTGGCTTTTTTAAATACAGAAGCAGTTATTTCAAAATAACAAGTCCTTGTGGAATGGAATGGACTACTTACCGCAGACGGCTAATGTATCGTTTGATGATTGGAAGTGTGCCCCGGCACTCATGTCATATTAACCCTTAAAAAACGAAAGTTGTTACGAATTTCGAATCAAAGGAAGCAATTAACAGATTAACGCATGCGTCAATTGAAATTAGTTTTCAGAAAATTAAGCGTGCCAACACATACAATATACGATGCTGTTTGTTTTCAATAACAAGAAATTTTTAAGATAAGAGTTAAGAAACTGCCCCCCTCAGCAGGACACCACAATATTAAATAAGTGATTATATTTCTTAAAATGTTCTTAAGTTGATATCGATTGTTGAATGAAAATGCTACTTTATATATTTACTCATTATGAAGACACCACTCTGGATGAACTAGCAAAATGGTACTGACTCGAGAATATATTATATATATATTATTTTTTCCGAGAGTAAAGGTTCTAATTAGTTCAGTAAGAAATATTTTTCCCAGAATATTGGATGCAGTGGATACAGCGAATAATTTAAATGAATATTGGTTGGTTTGTTGATCGCCTTTATAATCTTTCAAACTTTTATCAACGAGTATGATGATATTATGTTCCAAATTTACGCTCATGTTTTGCATTGATAAAAGCTGACAACTATATACGTTTTCAAGACATCCCAGTTGTGAGGCTTGACAACATCTTTCTCGGCTTTTGTAGCACACTCAATGTAGCTTACATGCATGATCAGTACATTTTGAGCAGCTACGTTCTGACACATCGAATATTAAGATTTATAAATGATGGGTTTTACACAATTATAATGAGGTGCATCGTTAAATAGCAGGAAAAATACATTGACTATCACATGCATTGAAGCTCTCAAATTTTATTTCATACTGAACTATGTATACCCGGTTCACTAAAAGTAGAAGCATAAAGAAACTTGGCCCAGTCCATTTCCAGGAAGCGGATTAATCTTTCTAAAACGTTTTCTGAAACTTCTGTGGTGAGTACACGCGGTTCAGTTTGTATCAAAATTTTGCCGATATTATAAGTAACGTGTCGTGCAATAAAACTTATAGACCAATATCTTCAAAATTCCCTTAAAATTTTTAGTTTAAAACTATTTTTCTTACACTTTGTAGGGAGTCATTTTATTTTACCATGCGAAACAAAACATGTGTACTTATTATGTTAACTATACAGGCTAAAAAGCACAATTTAATTATAACGTTGTACAAAACACACTAAATAGGGATCGCATTTTTTCGCAATCGTTCAGTTATGAATTGAAAATGTTTTAAAACCTAAACGTTGGTGGGAAGCGTTCATAGTGCGTGTTCGAAACATTATATACTACACATGTATTAATGACAACATCTGATCTCTGAAACTTTCATGGTGAGTACACGCGTTTCAGTTTGTATCAAAATTTTGCCGATATTATAAGTTACGTGTCGTGCAATAATACTTATAGACCAATATCTTCAAAATTCCCTTAAAATTTTAAGTTTCTAAAATATTTTTCTTACACTTTGTAGAGAGTCATTTTATTTTACCATGCGAAACAAAACATGTGTACTTATTATGTTAAATAAACAGGCTAAAAAGCACAATTTAATTATAACGTTGTACAAAACACACTAAATAGGAATCGCATTTTTTCGCAATCGTTCAGTTATGAATTGAAAATGTTTTGAAACCTTAACGTTGGTGGGAAGCGTTCATAGTGCGTGTTTGAAACATTATATACTACAAATGTATTAATGACAACATCTGATCTCTGAAACTTTTGTGGTGAGTACACGCGTTTCAGTTTGTATCAAAATTTTGCCGATATTATAATAAACGTGTCGTGCAATAAAACTTATAGACCAATATCTTCAAAATTCCCTTAAAATTTTAAGTTTTTAAAATATTTTTTTTACACTTGTAGAGAGTCATTTTATTTGACCATGCGAAACAAAACATGTGTACTTATTATGTTAACTATACAGGCTAAAAAGCACAATTTAATTATAACGTTGTACAAAACACACTAAATAGGGATCGCATTTTTTCGCAATCGTTCAGTTATGAATTGAAAATGTTTTAAAACCTAAGCATTGGTGGGAAGCGTTAATAGTGCGTGTTTGAAACATTATAGACTACAAATGTATTAATGACAACATCTGATCTCTCTTAATTTAATAAAACGTAGCATTTGAATTTATACAATAACCTGTTATTATTTATTTGATCGTATTTGTCGTTTATTGACCAAGATGAATGAAATAACAATAAACACTTTCTCAAAGTATAATGGATTGATGAATGCATTTAACATTCGTCGTTACTCATATTTGACAAAACGCAAACATTCATAAAAAACTTCATATCAACTTTTACAAAATATATAACAAACAATGTAAAGCTATTTTCAAAATGTTTTACGTTGAACCGAGTTCGAATTTGTGTCTAGCGAAGAGATGATCAAATTCATTCAAGACACACTATTTTATTACTGGTCATATTCTGTGTCTCAGCCTTGCATGACTTTAATATCGAGTGTCATTTTCTTGGACATTGTCTGATTTTTTAACAGACAACAAGAAGAGGCGTGCTTAAGAATGTTGTGAAGATATGTAAACTTTTGAGTTTGTCATCTTTTTTTCAAGCTTTTTAGATTCCGTCTGTCAGGATATTCTGTCGTGATACGCTTTGAGAAAGCGCTTTAATCTCCGAAGGATGGGCGCTAAATCCATACTGTGTCATATTATGCGGAATAGACATTAAAACATACTTAATAATTATTAGGTGTCATGCCAAGTGATCTTAATATTTTTGAGATTATTTTCTGCCTTGAGTGAGCTTAAGGGATTGGGTAAGCATTTTTTTACTTAGTATAAAGAAATGCAAATTTCGAAGAAATACATATGTCGATATAAATGAATATTTAACAATTTAAATAAATGACAAATGTTACAAGCAATACTTAAAAATATCTTTAAATATAGTGTACTAAACAGTTAAGTCATTCGTGTCTTATATATATCCTCAATCAATATGGTTCTTGGTGTTAAAATGGTACAAACAATTATAAAAAACCCGCACCGACATTGTAAAGTATCAATTTGCATTGAGTTTATAAAATACAAATTCTAATTAAACCTATTGTTTTGTTTTCATGAGTCTGTACTACTCAAGAAGACTTTAACAGTAAAAATGGCCAATAAAAAACAGATGATCAAATATTTTCACGCAAAAGCTTTGTTCAAAGGAAAACAAAGGCATACACATGGCATTTAAATCGCAAAGCGATTTTGACGATTTTTTTTTCATTTGCCGAACAACTAGTAAAAAAGGTCATGCTTGATTGCCGCATTTTAACGCATTTCTAGAGGAATACAAAGTACACAAGTGGCATTAGCAAAAATGCTTTATGCACTTCACACTACATGACATGACAAAGAGAAATAAATCCACCAATCAGGACTTTATGCACTTCCTGATATAGTAAATATACGATCATGCATAAACGTGAGATCAGCATGTGTGTATTACGTACATGATAATGAAGGTCCTTATCGATACGAAACATATTGAGAACACCAATGAAAAGGCATTAAATAAATGAAAAATAACAACTGAAATGTCTACGGCTGAACAATCAAACACAATGAACACCGATTTTTTTTTGGTCTAAGCAATGCAAGTTCAAATATGCAAACATCAATTCTGAAATGACTATGAACTCAAGATAGCTGTATTTATTTTTTGCTTTCCGGTGGTTTATGGAGAAATATCAGTCAATTAAAACTGATAATTTCACTGTTTCAAACAGTGAAACTTAACAGTGAAAATTATCGATAATTTTCACTGTTTACTGTGAAATGACGTCATTGTTTTGACGAAATGACGTCATTATCCCAGCGAAATCCTTTAGTTAAACTCTTTAACAATGTATCCTCGAGTCACCTGTTTTGGTCGATGTAACAAAATATCGAAAACAAAATCAGATAAAAAACACTAAAGTCAGCCAAATAAAAAATACGTACAGCAAGACTTATTCCTTGCCCATCAATTCATTTATTGAGATCGATCAATTGCTTCCCCCTTTTCCATAACATCGAGAATCCTTCATGAACGCATGAAAAGTTGTGTACTGCGTCACCTGTTTCGGTCGATGGACTCCTGACCTCGATATTACGGCGAGGGTTGTCCCAGCAGTTATATTTAAATAATAGTGACTGTAGGAAATCAATTTAAAAGTTCTTTAACCGACGTTGGTGTATTTTTTTCATATCATCAACTATGTAACAGTTTTATACAGTCATTGAATGTCTGTATTCAGAAGAACAGCAGGGAGTAAAACATATTGGTAACTATAACGTCAATGGATATGATATAAGATGATCTGTTTCCCAGATTTTCAACACAAAACAGTAAAACTTACAACCAAAAGAAGAACAGCAACAATAACAAGTTGTAATTAAATGCAGCTACTCCTTTACTTCCATGCGACATGGACAGCAGAAGCGATCACCTCTCCTCACAACCCGTTGAGGACAACAAAACTGTAAATGTGTCCAATGACCACACCCCTCTACATCACACTGTGCCCATTTTGTAAAAACAAGGGACAGACAATTGGTCAATTCAATAGGCTGGAACATCCCACAAACACAACACTTTTCATCATCCTCATCATCGGTTTAACCAATATCACTGCTGTCAGAGACTGGAATGATTTGAATACAAGATGGGCCTGGGTGGGAATTGTCCTGCAGTTTGGCCACTTTTATTAGTTTTTCTGTATTTGAAGCAGATACTTTCCTTTATTGTCAAAAAATATAAGGTAATGAAACTTTGTGAACGCCTCTTGTACCGCCATTTTGGATTTTAACCACATGACAGTCACGCGACTTTGACAGCAGACGCCAAAATCTTCCCTCGGCATACTCGGAACTGTCAAAAACGGATTTTCTGTATGTTGATATTAATTTTATAAAAAGAGCAAAAAAAGTAATAGCAAACATGATCAAAATGTCGATGGTAAGAAATTCAGATCAGAAAACTTACTTGTTTTGTCCTTATTTTTGATGCTAGTAGCCGTCGGTGTTGACACTTGCTATGTAACGCACAAAACGATGGCGTCATTCGTCACTTGGATAGAGCGCACGCGCAAAAAATACATGATCGACCGAAAAAGGTGACCGACCGAAACAGATGACTGGACGATATATAAACTATGAAAAAAAAGCATAAAATAAAAAGAAAATGTGTTGGATTCTATGGAATATCGATTTTAATTCACCCGTGATCATATAAAATATATATTTTCATTCGTGGCTGCGCCACTCGTGAAAAAATTATTTTATATGATCACTCGTGAGTCAAAATCGATAATCCTCAGAATCCAACAAATATCCTCTATGTAACAATTTTTAAGTCTAGCACTATTTCAGACACTGCTCAGTATGTACAAATACTATTATTTAATGTGAAATGCATGTGTGAAAATACGTGAATTTATTGCAAATACTATTCTGGAAATGTATATGTTAAAACGTATTTATTGCATCAAATCTGCATGGGATTGGATAAAAAGTTTTTACAACATTATCTGGATCCTCTCCCATCTGGAAATTTGTTGCCACGTGCATCGATATAATTAAAGCAACAGACAAGATTTCGTTCAAAATAAATTATTATTTGAATGAGTGAAATCGAAGCATCTTTGTTCATTCGTTGAACCTTTTACATAATAAAGGTCACCTTCTAAGCAGAAGCTTTCTACAAAAATAAAGAGGCTAATAAGAGGAATACAATTTAATGTCACATATATTGCATACGAACAACGAAATTTGACTTCGTGTTTTGCTGTTCCTCATGTGCATGTGCGATATTAGCTAACAATAATTTATTAGATTTAAGTAATTTTCTTCGGACAAATTGTTTGATTAACTAGCTGCTTATCTCTCCGACAGCTGCATGAGACGTACGGTGAAACAAAATATGCATGATAACTGTCTTATATAAATAAATACTACATTATAAATAGTTCGTTATTCATAATATATAGTTTATATTTTAACATTCGATCGGTAGGTGAATAAGAAATAATGTGTATAGGATAATATTTTCATTAGACATCAAGCCGTTAGTTGTTAAAGAATGTTCTCTGCTTTGCATTCGTCGACTGGTCGCATTAAGTCAATAACCTCATCGCCAGTTTAAAACAATACAGTTTAGACTGGTTTTACTTCAATAAAATGCTATACGAAATAAAGTATCAACGGTACATCAAAATACTATTAATGCGTGCTTTCAAATCTTCAATTTAGTTAGCCTGAGTGCCGTATTATTACATTAAGGCAGTATTTTAGAGACTGACAGCTGAGGCTTATACCATATACCTGTAATTGTCTTAATACATTTGATGTATATCTTTGGTAATCGACAATATTCATCATATTGCGAACATGATTTAAATACCTATGTATTTAAGTATTTACTGACTTTAAAAGCAATTCTTAATATAAAACATACCCGGCATATAACCTCTTATTTTTTAAACACATACATAAACCACAAACTATATAAAGCCAAACCTATAATACTTAATGATTTGTTGTGGAATATTACCAGTATTCTGAGAAATTTATAGCATCGTTAAGATCTATTAACGAGCAAATTCTTTTATTTCATTTTTATACCGATATTGACTTTAAAACACCTTATGGAATAAACTAGCCTGTCTCCCACCTTGTTGAATATACCTGTCGCGAGCACGGACTACTTTTTATTCTACCACTGAATGATATTTCATAAGAAATCTCTAGAGTCGAGACATCTTTAGCTTTAAAATGATACGATCTTCTTTTTTTGCAATCCGTATAATGAATCAGCTGATTGATGGCGTCATAAAATGACATACTTATTGCGTCATTTTTGTGACGTCATGTTTTGGTGTACACGAAACTAGTAATACTAGAAGTAGTCGATGTCTGGGAATAAAACATTGAAGACGCGCATTTTTTCGTGTTAATGTATCGTGGATGTTGTTATGAAAAAGTGCATATTCTATGGACAACTTACCTCCGATGGAACCGGTGAGACGAAGGATTTAGATCTACATGTAGATCTAGCTTATTCGTGTTATTGATTTCCAGAATGTGCGCGCCTACATGTATTTGGATGTAAAATTGTGTGTGTAGAGTCTTGTGATGGGTGTGCTTATTGTTTTGCTTATGGATGTATGTAAACGTAAGGGTATTTTCTTTGATAAATAAACGTTTTCTGTGTTATTTTATCAAAGAAAGTCTATTCAGTAAGAATTACCCGTTTGCAACAAGTGTTTCACAGCTTAATATAATTATAATCTTGTGTTCGGGTCACAAACTACACGATGTGAAGGCTAGATCTAGACGCCATCAAAATCTGCAGCGTCCATGAACAAATAAGGCGAGTAATTTTTTTTTGGATAATTTATGTTTAGAACGAATCTGTGTGTAAATCTACATGTACATGTATGTTGACATCGACATCATTTGTTAAGAGCTATCGCCGCCATATTGGATTTTGATCATTTTCTTTAGAAACTAAAATGAATAAAATCTTCTTTTCGCGGTCGTAATGTGTTACAATTTGCATGCTGCGTAAAATTGAATCGAGGCACATGGTGATGTTTTTCTCGTTTTACATTTTTGTGTGAATTTTTTAAAAAACTCTTTTGCGTACCAGAACAAAAACATTCCAAATCACTACACATGGTTGCATTCATTAGATTTTAAGCACTTTTAAGGATGAATTAAAATTATTGTGAAGGTTATAAGATCTATTTATTTGAATGTCACGTTGAAAAAAGGGATGCATAGAATACTAGGTTAGCGTTGAATACAGAGAAGTTTATGTTGCTCGGCTCGAACATCAACGCTAACCTAGTATTCTCTATTTACCATCCGTTGACGAGATATTAACATACAGCACGTGTTTCAAACGTAATACATAAGTTGTTTTGAAAGCTAAAATTAGACAAACTTTACTACAATTATCACTAGGACGAAAAAGTAATGTCTTTCTATGAAATATATTAATAAAGTTTGGTTTACTCATTTATAAAGTAATATAAGGAGCCGCGGAATGACTGGTTAACGCGTATTACTGATGTTATGTTAACGAGATTTAAAGAGCCATTATTCGGTTATGAATACGCCGATTTTACACGAAATCAGTTTTTATTAAGGCATATCGGGTTTATTAAAACCGACTAGGCGACCGAACCCTAATACCCAACCACATCGCTCCTATTATGGACAGCATGACATATATCGCTGTTTGCCCTTGTATTATTTCATCAAACAGGCTCTGCTTATGTATTCACATCATCCAACGTTTGAGGCTTGTTATCACGTGTTGTTTACTCATTTAGCTAGCATTATCCAGAATACAGAATTGTTAACATCTTTCCTGAAGCATCGGTGAGAGTTTTGGGAAAACAAACATTGTCGGGAATTTGTACCAAGCTTTCCATAGACAACAAGTACTGGTTCTTCCCAGGAAACGGACTCGACTCGACAGTGTCCATATCATCCTATGATAGGCCTTCCTGTAATAGTCAGCAATTAACTGTAGGAAGTACGAAGTAGAAGTAGAAGAAGAAGTAAAATCCTTGTCAAATAAAATTCAACAACACATTTAGTTTTTTAAATAAACGTTTGAATATACGGATTTAAGTTTGTTATTTAAATCTTGCACACTCCGGGATAATTTAATTTCAATTGTTACGTCAAAATATAAGTTAAATGGTATTCTTGGTTGAATCTTAATGTTTCTATACTTCAAACCGTAGGTTATTCGGCAACACGGAAGCAACTAATTAAGATATTTATCTTTAGGAAAGGTGGCCGTCTCCGCAGCGGAAACAAATGTCAGGTCAATGATCTCTTTTCATTAAGTTATGACCAGAGCAGAACAGACAGTTTATTAAGACCTGTCTTATAAGATCAGTTACCGCAAAGTGAAACATACCCTTCTTTCAATGGAATAACATCAAACTTCAAGATTACTATTGATGCAAAGCATCAAAGGGCGTCGAGAATTTCAGTGTAAAAGGCACTCAATGAAGTTACATGGAACGATTTTTTTTCTATTGTAAATATTAATATATTGGCCGATTATTTTAAACAAAATAGAAAAAGATACTGGTATAAATGTTATCTATGATTTTGTGTTATAACTCCCAAATAACCATTATCTATGATGTTGTGTTATAAGCCCCAAATAACCATTATCTACGATTTTGTGTTGTAACCCCCAAATATTTCATAGTTCATTTAATTTACATTGGTTTCCTTTTTACTGGCATCCGTGTGCAGTTTTCATTAATGGAACAGAACTGTGTAGGTTTTACAAAATCTGCTTCATCTTGTAAGCGTAATTTCATATTTTTCTCAACTTCCAGGGGAGATGATTCTGAACTTATTCTTACGTGATACAACTAAGAGTATGAAACGCTTTAGCTGACAATATCGTTATGGGATCGGCTAGATAACTCGTTATATATTTTGTTTTTTCATGAAAACAAAATATGAATATTATTCTATTAAGCTGCCTTGTTTCATTGGGTACATGCTCAATTTTTGGATAAACTATTATATCCGAAATATATCCTTTTGTACTTCATTTTTGCCTAAAGCGATGAAACGCTGCTGTTTATTTAAATTTGTTGCTGGTTCGACAAACGACATTCAACAGCCACAGACTATTCAGAGGAACACCATAAGAACATACTAATAAAACATCAAGCCATGACAACTAAATGTATTGTTTTATTATGTGATGAATATCAACGTTAATAAGATTTTTACAACGTTGTATATTTCCATTTGCATATAATCTAGGATTGATAGTTTGGCAATGTGCTTCTTGAATATTCGTTCGCTATACCCATGTTACGTTGAACTGCTTTAATAAAAAAATGCGCAATTGCATTACCCTTTCAAATCTCTATTTAACATTCTTCTTTAGTCCTCTTTATTAGACCACAATGGGTAGAAGCCCCATGTTTGACGGAGGAATGAGTGAGTAAGTACGTATATGTATTTCTTGAATAGATTACTATATAAGTATTTATTTTGTATTTGAGTCGTTTTTAGTCATAGCTTCCCGTTTTGTTTCTTCATGAAAATCTTCTATAACATTATCATAGATGAAATACGCGCTACCTCTAGTTTCTAAGTTTCTACGTTAGCTTTGTAATATTTGTAATATAATTTGTTGGATACAAAACATGAACTATCTCCAAAAAGTCATATACATGCAACATTTCAACAAGTGCTAACACACATTATGTTTAAATGACTAACAAAAGCAAACAGTTTCATAAGCAAGAGTCTAATTTGAAGGTTATACATCTTTTTTCCATTTATGTTCCAAATAGGTATATTGAATTTTTTTAATACGCCACTGTGTTCTTAAGTGCAATTATTCGTCTGAAGCGTGGGCCTGTAGTTTTTTTACGATGAGATATTCGAGGAGCAAATTATGGTATTCGAAAAATATTATTGCGGGACCCTGAAGGAGACCCTGAATGAATCAGAGGAAACAAAGGTGGCAGCTCAGACGAGTCCATTAGACGTCAGTCTTTTAAAACTCTTTCTCTGTTCCTGGGTACATGGATTTTTTGACGTCATACGATCAACTTTCCAGTTGTAAGCAACATGCATAGGTCATTGGGTTTATAACGTTCAATTTTATTTATATTTTCTCTCTGATAGGCGTTTCTTTTTTGATTTAATTATTATTAATTTAATTTTTAGCAGTCACATAAACAACCAAGCAATGTAATATGGAATTTTTACACCCATTATTGCTGCTTCTTCCTGTATTTGCGCGATGATTATCTGAAATATTAACTTAATGACGCTATATTCTTAAATCTTTTTATATAAAGAAGGAATGTAGTTGACAATTGTTTGTAGTTTCATTTTATCGTTCGTCAAAAAGTTGTAACTCTGTTGCTCTGGTATCTTCAATACCATTGAGTAATTAAATTGTAATTAAATTGAATGCGTTTTAATTCCCTTTTATTATTGTTTGATTTGAGTTACAATGCTATGACGTTAAATTTTATTTACACTTAAATGTATTATGAATATTGCTGGGCCAAGTGTGAGGTTGAGCGCTCTCTAACCGGTTTAAACACCCAATGCTTTGCATTGACCGTTCCAAGGCGGTGACCCCAGCTTTATTCATATTTTGTGTTTATGTTGTTTTGTATTGTGCTGTATTGTGCTGTTTTGTACTGTTTTGGCAATCGGTCACTTGCCTTAAATAAAGGACCAACTAATTGTTTTTAATGAGAATTCAATACTGCTCCAGCAGCTGGAGTTTCACTTTTTTATATTGTAAAAATGTTTACTAAAATAAAGGCCACAAATATAATGTTAGAAATTAAAGAATGTAAGATCGGACACATCATGTCAAAACATAGTAAAAAAAAAGAGAAAAACGAAAAGTATTTAGCTCTAATATAGCTCCATTAAATCGGTTTTAACATGGAAGTGTTTGTTCTAAGTCTAAGTTATCATAAGACAAATGAGTAATTAAATTGTATTTAAATTAAAAAGTATTCGCTTTTAATGAAAATATTTTTAATTGTGACGTATGAGGTTAAATCTTGTTGAAATTGTTTTATAAAAAATAATTCTGGGCAAGGTATCAGGTTTTGACGCTTAATTTGAGGCAAAGTAATGTTTTGATTGAGCTATTCGGTTCGTCCTCTGGACGGAACGGGCGATTATTGTTTGCGTACAAGGTAAAATCATTGCGTAATTAGAAACGTATACTTTTGTTATCATTGAAACGTTAAATTACTTAATATATAAAACGAACAAAAGCACGTGATTGAGGTTAATTTATTAGCGCAGTCATAAGTTTGTTCTTGCTTTATGATAATTATAATAAGTGCAATAGCTAATAGTTAATAGTTCTATGTTATTGTGTTGACATTTGAAACGATTTGGAAAGATAGCATATAGTATATATGTCACCACGAAATTAATCGTAAGTTGTGAAAATCGTTTCTCCATTTGATATATGAAAATAAATATTAAAGGTGCCTTTTCACAGATTTTGGCATATTTTGAAGTTTGTCATTAAATGCTTTATATTGATAAATGTAAACATTGGATCTTAAAAGCTCCAGTAAAAAACAAGAATAAAATTTAAAAAAGGAAAAATAAGTAGCCGGTACCAGGGCTCGAACCAGTGACTCTCGGAGTCCTGGAGTTAGTCTGAAGTAAAAACGCATTAGCCCTCTCGGCAATTCCGCAGGGTAGACACAGGTAAAGTATTTCATACCTTATATAAGCAATCTTCGTAGTTTCGTAAATTTAAACGACAACAACAGAACTCTCCAAATTATTCAATCGTTTCGCGTTGCAACGCTTTATAATTTTTAGGTTTTCAAATCGTCAAAAGATACATATAATGGCTATATTGGACTATGATAAATGTTCAGTAATACTTTTTCCTCACAAATATCATAGCTAAAACGAAAATTTGCGAATCTGAAACAACTTTTTTAAATTTTGTCAATTTACCAAACCGTGAAATAATCCCTTTACAACAAGATCTGCGTTTGTAAAACAAAATGACCCCTTCTGCGCCTTGAAGTCGCAAAGCAACTAATTTAGAGAAAATTGTTAAGTCCAAGGCCCATTACTTTGCTACCCCCACACAACAAATGAACCCATTAGGTGGTGGTGATCTCGTTTCGAATTATGGTTTATTTACTTTCCTTTACTCTGCTATTTGATGTTCTAAAATGTTTGTCAATTAGTCGAAGTTATATAAATGTTTGTAGTCTGTCGTTACCTTAATTCTATGCAAAAATATTAAGGGGTATAACTTTTGGGTTAATATCTGTTACATAGTTTATGATGTTTCTCGTTTGTTCCTTTTTGAGAGTTTACGACTTCCGCGAAGAATGCGTTATCATGAAAAGCTGACTCATATCTAAATTGTCATGTCTGCACGCTCATTTGACGTTTTGGTCTATTTTGACAAAGTTAGTAGCACGAACACGCCAATGCGGCAAAACGCGGAATAATGGGCGTAAGATGAAAATATTAATGTGATGTGTTATCCATGCAGGTTCAAAATTACCTGGCATGATATGACAGTAATATTTTTCGGCGTTTACAAAGTTTATTTAGAGTAGAAAGAGCGTCGGCGCTACAATAGTGGGGAGTCGACAACAATTCTAGATTGAAGTTTACAATGTTTAATATACTTTGTAATTTGTATAATTTATATCTGTTTTTGACCAATTAGAATGTTTATTTTCATGGTCAAATAAATATTTGAACTTTTTATCTTACGCTTGTGGTTTACGTTCATGACACCGATATGTGGTTCATAAATCTTCTTCAAACTTTACCTTAACCTATTTACAAAGAAAACTTATATACAAATAAATTCATATCTAAATAGTCTTCTAAAGTAATATGAAACTAACGAAAAGTTATGCCAAACGTTTAGACTATGCTGAAAGAATCACAGCTCGTAAGTAGGCTACACATCCCTCAGGCAACACTGGTCCAGACAAGATATTTGCATATTAGTTTCCACGAGCCACGAGCAAATTGTTATACTTTAACATTTGTGTCTGTTAAGTGTCAGTAGGAGATAACTATTGTTACATCAGCTGGTAAATATAGGAGAACAATGTCTTCACCACTAATACTAAGATATCATTTAAACTAAGGTCAAATTAAATAAGTGTTTTGATGTTGATGATATATGTTCATTTCATTCATAAAAGCGATGACTCGTACTTAAAAAGCTTGTGGTGGAAAATAAGAAATTGAACAATATATATAGGATCTGACATGAGACGTCATATCATACCATATTTTATTAAACGAGTTCAGGAATTTGTTAGTAAGCGAGCCTACTAACGAATTTCCTGGACGAGTTTAATAAAATATGGTCTGATATGACAACGAGTGTCAGATCTATTTTATCACATGCTTTACCAGAGAGCAATTTACGAGTTCACTACTTTTTAACAAATATTTTGACCCAGATATTTTGACAACCGCTGTGCCTACCTCTGGAATGTCAATGTTGCCCGCTTGAAAAGGTTCCGAAAAGAATTTGAAAAATGCCTACCATATCGCATGTTTTATTCATCAATTGATTAAGTTTTGTATATCAATGCAGGAAATAGACATGCATCGAAGTTGATTTAAAATAACAAGCATAAATAGATAAAACATTAAAAACATCTACAATGTACAAGCATTAAACTACGTCATTCATATGACGACATAGTCAAGAGTACTGCGATTTCGCGAATAAAGGTTAATGTAGTCACTCGAAGTTTTGAATATGACACAAGGATTAAAATTTCAGTCGCTATCGCTTTCTACAATTATTCTGCGGCGTTTGTGTGGTGTTTCCTGCCTCTCACAACTTGAATATGGCGATGGGCATTGGTTGCTCGGAGCAGAATTGATGTTGATGTTGAAAGTTCCTCCGAAAATGCTTCCAGCGAACATGTTATTCAAACCGCCATTAAACGTGTACTGAGAAGCATGTGCTGCGGAATTAATTGGGTTCCTTGTGACCGACATCTGGTTAAACTGATAAGGAAACGGCATTTGCTGCGGATTGCTGGTGTTTGCCAAGATATTGGAGATGCGTTTGTGTTGCTGTTCACTGATGTGGCTGTAGTTATAAATGGAATGCAAGTTTCGATGACCAGTGATCTGCATGATGTGGTTTGGCGGAACGTTGTTCTCAGAAAGTTTCTGGACAAGATGCTTTCTGGCACTGTGGTTCGTCAGACGTTTGTGTTCAGGGAGACCCGCTGCTTTCGCCAGTCTCTTCATTATCGAGGTAAGTTTATATTGTCCGATAGGTTGTCGTTTAAACCATTGATCACTAGGTTTCATGTTTGACTGCATCGTGTGGGTTGCAATATAAAATGGGTCAGCTGGTCTTCTACTTGCATACTCCTTGTAAATTGCAACAGGACATTTTTCGCCCAAAATTTCATTTGCCCACATTTTTGGTTTAACATCCCGTACATCCCTTGGATTACCCCCTTGCCTAGTTTTAGACTGCCTTTCTTCAAATTCTAAATATTCCTTGCCTTCATCATCTGTACAAAGCTTCAGGTCGCCCCAACACATACTTCTGTGCTCATCGCTGCCCCGTAAGCCAAAATGTATCGTGTTAAAGAACCACAACGAGTTAATAATGCTCTCCGGGATGGACTGTCCTAGTTGGTTAGTGTTCCATAGCTCATCGATTTCATTATTAGTGATTGAGTCTGCTCGCTAGGGCTTATTTTCTTGACCCTCGCGTTTCAGCTGTTTTTGTTTGGCATGCAACACATCCTTTAATTTTACAAATTCCAAACCATGAATCAGAGAATATTTGTAGTTCTGAACCAGCAAATGTCGTTCAAAACTGCCAAAGAATGCGCGGAGTGTTGTTGGTTCGTAGTTGGAACCGTCTGTTTTTTTCACACTTAGAAAAAAATTGCACAATACTTCGCATAAATATTTGGTTGCATTTCGGATATATCGTGCGTGATATTTTGTGTTTGTAGAAAGGCAGAAAGTAATTTCATGTCATAAAACTTTTTGGATTGGGTATTTTTGTTCTTTTGCTTGACGACAAAGTCATTTACATCATCGTCGGTGATTGTTGCAAACCTGTTCGAGCTGTCAGCGTTCGTTTCTTCAATAATCAAACTCAGCCTGGATACGGGTAGATCAGCCTCGTAATTGCTGCCATCGATCGAAACTGTGTACAGTACATCTTGTTCTGCGTTTTTTGTGCGATTACAATGTCTTAACCTGTGCCGTCGATTTTGACAGATGCGCCTAACGGTATCGTTAAGAGTTTCGACGCCATATTGTTGACAAACAATGCGGAGAAATACATGACATATGTTAATTTGTAATCCGGCAAGCCAATAGAATTGATCGAAGGTTGTATTGCACGTGTGTAATAAAAAAAAATATGTAATGGTTATATTACATGGGAAACAGGGTAAAGCATGTGATAAAATTCACTATTATTTTTATTTGAACGAATTATAAAACACGAATATTTCAATATGTTAGTAGTGTATATTACTAAGCCTTGTCACGATAGCCTTATTTTAATTGACACAATCGCTGTGCTTTTAAACATTAAAAATCAAATATATGGAAATAAAATAACAAAACTTCTCATTATTAATAACATACATTCTAAATAAATAATATATGAGTATTTAATAACAGTTATATTCCTCACTTCAAGCGCATAAATGTAACTATGTTTGTATCTGAATGGCAAGATACTAAGAGCTATGTTGTAACAGCCCATCGATGTAACAGTACGGTGCCTTTAAATTAACAAAAAGGAGGACTAATCCTTTTGAGATTATAAACTTTTACGTGCTTATTTTTTTAACCCACTGGGGTAAATATGTAGTCGATTTTTATCTTTATTCTTAACGATATGCTCAACATTAATGATTCATGTTCATGTAATTTCATAGTGTGTTGAACTTTTTATGCAAGAGTTGGGGAGAGGGAAGATTACGTTGTTCATAATAATATCAATGCTTGTATATAATATTTGTTGCCTGATCACTATTTAGTAGATCCGTGTATTCCTATGTTACAAGATTGTAAATGAGTAAGGAAACACATAACTTGAATTCTGTAGAATGAAAGGTCTGAGAACTGTTATTTGGAGAAGAGATGAACATGCAGTTGGGGTAAATTTACTTGCATAAATACTCTCGGTGAAAGTAAGATATACATTTTCTGTTGTGTTCACACAGAGTTTTCCTTCATTTTTCCACTTTCAAAGTTTTGGATCCTGAAATATTGTCTGACGATTGTGCAGTGATGTTCAGTTTGAAACGTTCATTACCATCTACGAATGTTAATGAATCTATCCCTGAGGAGAGTAAAGTTCTTAAGTTGTCATACATGTTTGTTCAGAATGATGACTTGAAAAATGACTATATCGACTCATTAAATGATGAACATGTTATAAACATGCTTGATGATCTTAACTGTGATATTGAGTTACCTTATACAAAGCAGGATTTGGATACAATTATGTGTGTTATATAACTAAACATGTATGCTCACCATTGTTTAAGAAAAATGTTTGGATAAATGTGATAATGCTTTCAAAAAAGTAAGTTTTTCATGATAAATATAAAAATTAAGAAAATCGCCAATACAAATTGCAATATTAAAAAAATGTATTGTTTGGAAAAAAAGGATCTATATGATAAAAAAGAAAGAAAATGCGTACTTGTCAAATGCTTAATCATATTGGAAAATATACATATTGAGTGTTGTCAAAAACAGTGAAAAATGTCCATCATGCAAGTCTATTACAGTTAATGAAAGGCGGATTATGATCCTAATTCACAATTGTATCAGTCTGATGAAGACATTGTGTATTTTAATGACAGATATATAGAAGGGGAATAAGATTGTATCTTCGAAGGATTTGCCATTTGCTCGTTATGAAATTGTTTATGTGCATAAACAATAAAACAATGAAAGGGAGAGAGGCATGGTTATATGCCTAGTGATTTTGTTTTAAATATTGTTTTTACTCTGATACGTTTTGAACGGTTTTATGTCACTTGTTGAACAGTCATCTGTTTCTTGGTCTGAGGAATGGATTGATTATTAACATTCAAAAGGAGAACAAGATAATGTATGTAATTAAAGGGACATTACACTGCTTAGGACTTTTGGTAAATTGATCACAACTTTGATATATATTGGATTGGAACTTTCAAACTAAACGCATGTATGTTAAAAATCATACAATGTCTGTGAAATGTAAATCTGACTTATTTTGTATGCTCATATTGTCTATTTGCATTCTCGGTCCGAGCTTTGAGGATTAAACGACGCTCCTGTTCTAGAAAGAAACCATTTAAATTTGCGGAAAAGAAAAATGAATTTAAAGATACAGATTCAAAATAATTTTTTTAAAATGAACTAGGAAGAACTTCTTTATGCACGTTAATAGTTGGAAGTTTAGTTAGAAATTGGTTAAAAATTGTAAATAAAGATGACTCTAAATATGCTAAATGTATGTTCAATATTATATGTAAAGACTGGATGTCAATATGCATGGCAATGTAAAAGTATTGGCGCTTTTAAAATATTTGTGTCTCTATAAAAGTTACGATTACATGGCCATTTTCTAACAAACTGACGAAATGAAATAAATAATTTGTCTGGAGCTAGGATTGGTGTAACTTTTTGTTATTGCTAGAGATACAACCATATGGAACAAGTATCACACAAGTTACGAATAGCCTTAAGTAGAATTCGTGTGTGTTCACATTGACTGAATGTTTAGGTCTGGAGATGACAAAATCCAGCTTCAATTCTACATAAAAAAAGACATTGTAATATTTGTTATATGCTCGAAGATAAGTTTAACTTTGTATTTGAATGTGAATTATATACAGAAATAAGAATTTTGAATATTGGAAAACAATCCCATTGGACAAAGCGAATCCCATTGGAAAAAGCGAATAGCTCGATTGTTTTGAGTTTTTTGTAAAATTTACAAATTACAAGAACGTTTCGATTTGCGCAGTTGTGTTTTGCGTTAATGGCACTTATATATACGACAAGTAGGTCACATAAATTATTTTGACGTAAGTAAAGTATAATAATTGTTTATTTAGGCCATTCTTGTCCCTGGACAATTGTACATTAATTTAAAGGCATAAGTTTACAGTTTACCATGCATAATACAATCAATAAATCTCTCAATTGACAAGTTGCGTAAAACGAACATTACGTTAAGAAACGCGCACCATTGAATAGGTTATACTTCCGCCCAATTCAAACACGATTTTAGTTTAAACCTATTTATTTTAGCTCGATTGCGTAGAAACATACGGCTTATTTGAATCGCACACGAGTTCTTTTTCTGGGACTAGAACCAGTACTTTGTGTATATGGGGGAGATCTTAAAAACGCTTCTACAGAAAGGATCGAGACCATGATCCGATCCGGTCGCTAGACGGACACCACATCCACTACGCCACGACAATTCGATTTGGATTTTGACAAGACAGTTCCATTAGGTTTATCTAAGGAACGTTTCGTTGCATGACATTTGTATAAGATAAATGTTAATATTCTGCTTAAATATGGAACTATAGATGTATATACATTGTACTTGTATAGATTCATTATTCATAATTTTCGTAAACCATTATTTAAAGACATCTGTTGGCAAGTCAATGCCCACATGTTCATTATAAAATCATATATAAAGATACACTTGTCTTTGAAGTTTTAAATGTGTTAACTAAGGAGTCTGGTCCAATAGTTCAGGTTATAAATAATATGTGATTATCTGTATCGTTTTGTGTAAATGAGATTCGAGCATATTTTTCATTTTTCTATAAGAGTGTTTATTAATTGTTTATACAATTTGCTTACAATTTATAATTGGTTATAACATGCTAATAGAACATTCGACAAGCAAATAAATATGTTATTCATTACTATTGTTTGGTATAGTTTGCTTTCATGTCAAAGCCTCTATAGTGCACAATTTGGAAAATCATTTCACATCTATATACTTGAGTATTGTATTGGAGAACAGGATTGGTGTTAATTGGTTTTACAAGAGGCCTGAATTTATTCCGACCGCTCTTCACACAGTCGAAATGACTAATGCAATTGTTTATTTAAAGAAGCGTATTTTTGTATCGTTATTGATGATTAAACAGTTAATCAGGTATTCGAATATTTATTACAAGGAGTGTAATACAGGTATATCAAATAATGAACATCAACATGGAAATGCAACATTTTATTTTACGGACATCCACACATTTCCTTTATTTACCGCGAATCAGTCTGACGAATTATGTTTTCCTAACCATTGACATCCACACGTTTCACGATAAGAAAAGAAAGCATCATCAAACGGTTTTGCGGAGTATGAAAACTTGATTGATTAAGTTTCGGGACGATTAATACGCCCCAAAAGTTATTACATGCGAAGTCGTATGTTCTTATCTTTGGTATATGAACTTTATATTGTACAAACGGAGACGTAACACAATATTACACAACAGTACAATTCTTCAAAGAAATGATAGAGGTCCCAAACCCAAAGCAAACGGTCAAAACATAATTGCTTTTGTATTTGATTCACCTCTTGATTACAGATAAAATAAATACGACTAGCGCAAACAATATCTTGCATCATTTATAAGAATTTTGTGTAAATGATTTAGAAAGGATAAAAGGAAAAACGGGGAGTTAGAACTTATAAGACATAGCTTCTCACATTTTCTGCATTATGTTTGGTGTAAAATTGTAAGATGCCAGTGACGAAAGAAAATGTTTATGTACAATAATTATTTAATTGAAAAAGTATTTGTATTGTATGAAATACATTTAAAGTTTCGTTATCGGTACATTTTCTGATTATAAACATTTTTAATACATCATGTGAACTACGAAGTCACTCAGTATTGCAAATATTTAAGATAAATATTTGACGTATGAATATCAACTAAAGAATTAAAACACGGACTTTGTAAGTGTAAAAATATGTCATTGTAAGTTTAGGTCTGCTTTGTATTATAATCCACTCAATACGTATGCACAAGAGAAGCCAATAAATTTGTAAAGCTTGACATCATATAAATATAATTAATCACAATGTATAACCCACTGGCGGCCTAGTATTCTGCATTCTGATAGTAAAATCAAACAGTATATAAGTTGAAACTTAAACAATATGATCCAAATTAAAGGCTTTCATCAAATAGGATTTAAAACACACCAAACTGAATTGTAAATGCATGTGCGATAACAGCCACAACCATTATATTATTACAACAATTATGTAATTTCTATTTTATTAACAAGGAATGTATATGCGAGTAATCCATGTTGACAATGCTACAAACATTTTGCAGAAGAAGGCGCATATTTAGTTAAAAGCTAGCAAAGGTATCACAATATAATTCACTGAATTTTTTTCGGAAATCACGACTTGCTATACGTATTTTTTGATACAGATGTTGTCAACTTGAATGTTTTGTAACAGTTTAATAAACTCGTATTCAAATTAATGGAGTGATCTGATTAAACGTAATCTTAAACGATATGAAGTAATTTAAGTATTAGTTAAGTATCATGCATACATTGTATGCACTTGTATACATGTATTTATTTTAAGCCACGACATGTATTTGATTTAATATATATAAGCATGCATGTTTAAACATTGATATGATCTTGTACATTCCTTGAACAATACGCAGTTCGAAATAAATGTATTTGTTTCAAAACACATAATCTCTGATATTTTGAATGCTCGCAAAACTGGTCTACTAAATGAAAAAAATACAGTGATTAATTACAATAATGATTCAGAGCATAAATTCTACCAACACACTTTCTAACGATAACATAACTGTAATTTCTTTAATTGAAGCAAGTTCATGTATTCATATTTAATTTTAACAATGGCAATCATTAAGTTGTAAAATCTTGCACCTGCAACGACCATATCAACAACAACAACAACAAAGGTTTATTGTGATATTTAGGCCAACGGCCACTGGCACATGTTCAGGAACATAATTGCATAAATACAAAGCATGTGTTCGCATAACATTATCAATCATGCTTAAGTTTAGATTTAACATATTTGAATAGATAGTAAAAGATAAGTAGTACCCTACAACGTAAGTAACTCCTTCCGTCTAACTTATGCAAGATAAATAAATATACGATGATAGGTCCTTAACATAAGTTTTATTTTGATTTGACATTTATATATGAAATTTCATTATATTGGGATTTATTCGAAATTTACCCGGGATAAAGCATGCCCTTAAATCCTTAAACATTGGACAGATAACAACAAAATGATATTCCGTTTCATCTAGTTTAAATAATTAAAAGATGATTAATAATTTAATTTTGCATCACTACTTTATGATCGGCAACCAAGTGCAACACGTGGTATAATATTTTACATATAAAGAGTGCATAGATACTGAGAACAATTAACCTTTTTGCGTTCGAAACGTATCTTTGATAACATGACCAGTTTGATTCTGTTTAAAATATCTATTTATTTTGTACGCTCCCTATGAAATATACTTCCCCCGGATGAGGCAAAATCATAGAAAAATTGCTGAAATTCCGTGTGAAAACAAAGCTGTCCTATTTAAATCCTTTTTAAACAAGAGTTCCGCGGTCGGTAACATTTGACCCCAAAACAAGGCAAACACCCTTGTGAAGTATCAAGCAATTCAGTCAATTCGTTGACGATTTATCGATCAAAAACAATGTTCACACTTATTGTGACAGTGACCTTGGCCTTTGACCTAGTGACTCCAATTTCAATAGTGGTCATCTACTATCCAATGCCAATGCACATGGGAATTATCAAGCCAATAGGTCGTTTCATTGACGAGATATTGATCAGAAACGATGTCCCACTTATCGTGCCATTAACCATGACCTTTGCCCTTGTGACCCCCTTTTCAATAGGGGGGGGGGGGTCATATACTGTCCAAGTCCAATTCACATGGGAAGTATCAAGCAAATCGGTCAATGTATTGACGAGATCTTAATCGGAAACGATTTTCACACTAATTGTGAGTGACCTTGAACTTTGACCTAGTGACCCCAAATTCAAAAGGAGTCATCTACTGTCCAAGGCCAATGTACTTAGGAAGTATCAAGCCAATCGGTCAGGTCGTTGACGAGTTATAGATCGGAAACGAACTGGTCTACCGACAGACAGACAGACCAACCGACATCCAGCAAAACAATATACCCCTCTTCTTCGAGGGGGGGGGGGCATAACAATCATATACCAAACCAATCTCTATTATTAAAATATGTGCAAACATTTTGTAAGCATTGTTTTGGAACCTATCTGTAAGATGTGAGGACAAGGAACCAAAATTAACTTAATAATGGACATCTATTTGTTTCATTTAAAAAAAATAAATATTTTTCGCTTTTTTATGCTTTTATAATAAAACTAAATTTGATTTTCTGTTATACTGAAATCCTCTTTTATCTAAAAATCGTAAGGATACACTAAAGTTGAGTATAAAAAACCACATCATTTGTTGTATCTTTTATAAAAATTGTTTACAAAGTGTTAATATTTCATTTGTTTCAGTTTAACCGTGCTTAACAATGAAAATGTTAATTTTCTTTAATCACGAGTCATGTTGAATGCATCAAATTATACGTGTTTATAAATGTTGATGATAAACGTGAAGCAGGCTGAGAAAGATATCGCAAATATGGGTGATGTTTGGGAAATATGTTTGTAGTTAAGCCGTCGGCTATTTGATCGAATATCTTTCCAAATTGTATTTAATTAGTGGACGGAATTAGGAAATTGAATACATCTTTACTCAATATAACATCTAAATAATTCTTAAAATATTAATAACATGTTTAGGATGTTAGGCACGAGGTGTCTATTGTTAGTTGTAGACAGGCTGTTTTTTTAGGAGAAGAGAAATCGTGAGTTTATGGTTGAGACAATCGTACATTTGTAAATGACTTTCATTCAGGGTGACCGATATTTCAGCAATGTATCCCCTCACTAGCTTTTCGATGTATGCAAACTCATTTAACTAGGGTTACGAGGCAAATATTTTAATACAGTAAGATAAATATAATCGTCTTTTAAAGCTCGAGTCAAGTATTGTTATAAAGTGGTGTATATTGTGCTGTACGCAAATAATTATTTTATCAATCAACGCTTATGAATTGAAATATATTCTAAATGTATTTAATGAATTTTGTTTAACGCTGGATGTTAGTAGTTAACACCAAAAAACAAAGTCATGATATTCAGAAAAAGGGGCTGTTACCAAACAATATTCCATTCCACTACAATCATATTGAAATCAAGTAAGTAACGAAGTTTAATTACTTTGGTGTTGTATTTACGCCCGGTGGCTCTTTCAATGCAGCACATATCACCAATATGAAAATACCCTACCCTGATAAATGATTGCAAAAGATATCTTAACAAAACAGTTGTTGCACCCTTCTACGTGCTTTTGCTGAGCACACTTGGTTTCTACGATGTATGGACTTTTCAAAGACTAACATATAATATTATCCACAATTTGATTAGTCGATTGATGAACACCATATTAGAGCGTTTTTAATAGAAATATAACAAACTTTTAACTTCACCCATATGCCATATGTATTATGTTATATTAAAAAGAGAAAAAAATTTGCTTATCTAGGTTAAATTTATTTTCTCATAGCTTGAGTATACAAAGTTTTCTTAGCCCAAATCTACATCTGATCAGCAAAGGCCTGTAACCGTCTAGAAGCCCAATACGTATTGTGTTTATATGCAACCTATGCACATATTTAAGATGTAAATATCTACCTTAATATTTATGAAACAGACAATATCTGCAAATATTTATATAATTTATCCAGCTGTCTAGTTAACAAAGTTGTATTCCAAAATTGTGACGAGCTCATAACAACGCTTGAAAAATAATATTAAGACGTTTATATTCGCTGTGAATGTGGTTTTAAAACAAAATAAGAATAAAAATAACTTGAAAAAGAACATGCTTAACACAGATAATAAAAAAAGTTTGAAATTATAAACAGTATACGTCTACACTTTTTCCCACGTGGAAGTTGTGTGGAAATAAAGAAATTTTGAAACCATAACCGCCATTTAGTCTCTCTGCATTAATGCATTGTACATTTATATAAAAGAAAGTAAAAAAGTTAAATGTAAACAATTAAACATAAACAAGGTGCAACTTGGTGTATCTGAGTGAGAACAACACCAATACTAGATAAACATATTTCAACTATTTTACTGGGGGATTGAGTGTGTTTTACGTCTCTTAAGATTTCAGCACTTTTTCTTGGAAAAATAGGGACATTTGAGGCTTAAAAACACGAGTTGACAGCATGCTTACTAGGATTGTTACAAACGGATTTAAGAAGAATGTATTCACAGCATAGATAGCATTATTTAAAGATCACGGTTTAAGCCTTATAATACGATTACAACACCAATAATACGGATAAAAATCACATCTTTAAAGCCGAATTTGCAAGAGATTGCGAAATAATAATCGGTGGAAGTTCGGATTCATCTGCGACACACAAAAGCAAACATAACAAATCGATTACCAAAGCATGAGCAAGACTTGTATAATCATAAAAGTACTTTAAGCATTTATTATGTATGAAATATATTTAATTCTCCTTCTGTAATGTATGACTAGATTATTATTTAAATAAATTACTCACTTACCAGTTGAGCGACTGGAAAATAGTTTCATTAACATGTTTTAGTACGTCCGTCCGATTTTTTTTCCATTTCTGATCGGGATTTAGGTATGAAATTCCCACCGAATGTTCCATCAGCCCGTTCATGGTGTGTTCGGCACACGTGATGGACGTGTAAGAACCAATTATATTGTTGCTTCGAACTAGAAACGCTCTTGCCATCTTATAAGAATGTAAAGCACGCACGGAAATCAAAAGCCATATTTAATAATATAGTCAAAGTTGTTGAAACCATATTATTTAATTTAATTAAATCACGCATGATGCTTTTATATGTCCGCTAATTGACTCTTAAACCATTTTGGTTGTTATTTAAAAATTAATTAGTTTCTCGATAAACGCATAACAATCTATCAAAGCGTTTCTTTTACGAATTACAGTCTTTTTTATAAAGCTTCTTGCGGACTAAACTGCTAAAACAGTTCTACCCGAATTAATTAAATTGTACGTTATATGTGTACAAAATTAATTAATTTAACAGTTGTAATATTGTGATAATTTTGGCATTTGGTCGTCTGTTTGTTTTAATCTTCCATGATACCAATTTTTTTATTTTTCAGTCATTAAAATTGAAAGACTTTTGCACAAGGCGCCAATAAGGGTCAGTATTTTACTGATGAATTCAAGATGAATAGAATAAAATATGTATCGCCTAGATACACTTTTGTACGTACTGACATACACAGCGAAGGTTTTGCGCCAATAATACAACTCTAGGGATTATTTCAGAGTAGGGAACTTTCTTTCGAGTAAGTCGGTGGATAATCGATGACATAATCATAGTAATAGTAATATGTTACTTTGTTCTTTTATATTTTATCAGTTTGGTTTAAAATGCGTTTTATAATACTATAAATAAAGCACATAAAATAATTGCCATGTTTTCAAATGTATTGTGGTGACAAACCCTTCGACTAATAAGAAACATGGTACGCATGTAGTGTACCTGTTGGTACTGAAAAGAAGAAAATAATTACATGAACAGTTAAAACAACTCGTACTGTGCATAATGTTCATATATGGACAAATGGTCAAACAGTTGCTTTTGTAACATATCATAAAGCATTTACATGATGACGGGACGTAGTTGTATATCACAGTCTTGGTGTAATAACAACTTGTTTGATTTCTATGAGTATACAATATATTATCAACCAAATGATGTCTTCGAAGTATGCACTAACAATCTACTTTGAAGATTGCATATCACTACTTCTTGAATAGGTTAATTGGTGTTTAATTTCTAATATCACTCATGGTTTCATAACAGTTCTGACTGCATATCTTACGTTGTTAATAACGTTTCTAGTTGTTTCTTTATCTGCCGTTAAAATCTTAGATCATCTTTATTAGTTGCGCTACAATTATACGACCATTTACCACCGACCATCCCAGTCTGTAATCTTATAATATTTATGCTGCGTTTACACTATGTTCTCGGCGACCACGGCAATCACGTTTCGGGCCACCGTGCAGGAAACGGGATGAACGTGAGGCAACGAAGGGGAACGCAATAGCCAAACGTGACACAATGGGGTTGTCGTAATTGCCGTGCCAAAATTTTAAATTGTCAAAACATTTGCCACGACAGCCACGGCGGAAATGAGAGACGTGATAGAACTTTGTAAACGCAACAAAACTTGACAGTACGTAGCAGGCCGTAACAGAACCCGAAAAGAGTCCGTACTCTGACGGGAATCCTATTCATTCCCCGACATGTTAAGTTTCTATCAAGTTTTGTTACGTTTTCTTACGTTTTGTCAAGATTACCACGGCAAGCTAGGATAATTGACAGCCGTTTTGATACGTTTTTATTCCGACCCGTTACCACGGTGCCTATACCACATGACTTTTTCGGATCTGTGTTGAGAGAATAAAACGCGCGACCCAGTTAACATTTTAAGCATCTCTTTTTAAATTTTTCACCATTTTAATGGGATGAAGTGGAAAGCCCGCTCATTCGTAAGAGTTTTCTATATGTATTTTGATCTTTTAAAACAAATTAGTATTTTTTCAGTTAAGTGCAACCGCGCGTTTGAACGGTTAGAAAAATGACGGATCAGTGTGGGGACTTCATATTATAAACGCGCGCTTGCACTTTACTGAAAGAATATTTATTTGTTTAAAAAGATCATGATACCTATAGAAAACTCTCACATCTGAGCGGGCTCTCCACTTCATCCCATTTAAAATGGTGAAATATTTAAAAAGACATTTCACAAATGTTAACTGGGTAGCGCTTCATTCTCCCAACACAGATCTTAAAAAGTCACGTGGCATAGGCGCCGTGGTTACGATGTGTTGCGTTTTGCAGACAGATGCGTTACGGCCAGTTGAGTTGTTGTACGGTTTGACACGATTCGCGCGGTCTGAAGATAAGTATATAAAAGCTGTGCTATTCAGGAAACTTTCATTTCAGTCTGAACACTCGATCAGTATAATGCCACCAAGAACAAACAGGGACATTGGCCTCCTTCTTCGTCTTTTCCCGGACTTTAATGCTTCTTTCAGCTCTTTACAACGCAAGGATTTTTTTTAATGCTGCAAATAAGCAGGCAATCACAAAATCATCCTAGTCGTTCACATTCATGTCACTGGAAATATTTTGTTATAATAAATACTGTTTATTGAGAGCTTTCTATTATGCCGAGAGCACAATCGTGCCCGAAACCTCTCGGATGTCCACGTTTGATCCGCACGGTACCTTGAAAGAACGTGTACAACGTATCAAACCTGCATGACAAACGCAAGCAACGTGCAGGCACTTTACAGAACACATCGTACCTTGAGCATCATTTATACATCCGTGGCAGACCGTGGATAAAAACTTAGAACACCGTCGAAGGGCCGCGTTTTCGCTACGACGGCACGTCAAGGATACCTTGATAAACCGTGAGGAACTTAGCACAACCTAACAAATCTTGGATTAAAGGTCAAAATATGCAACATTCACACGGTGCGATACGTTTCAGACAAACAGGACTGCCGTGGCTGCCGGGAACATAATGTAAACGCAGCAATACATATTTAGCTCACATATTTACTCGTAATAAATGAGGGAAATAATATATAATAATGTTAAATTGTGTTTAATTGACTCACAAACTTTAACTAATAGCTTGCGACAGAACTGATTACTACGGACTACGATCACAAAATTATATCTTGCCGATGACATTCGTGTTGTTGAAAATTGTCGGTGATATGTATCTTGTTATAACGATTTAAAGCAATTATCGTTAAACATATGAACACAATATTTATGCTTACTTTTATCTGAAACGTATTGTATATATGTTTATAAGAGAATGGAATATACAAGTAATTTTTACCTGATACAATGAACACAAATAAAATCATAACGACGCCGAGTAATCAATACTCAAAAAAGCACACATCTCATTAATCAGTTGACAAGGCGTTTATTTCAAACAACATTGATATGATCAAAAGAAAGTTTCAACATTTTATGAATTTTGTCAGGTAGCATTTTTGTGTGTGTATAAGTAGTATCAAACAAAACAGTAGCATATTTATATATGTTGATTCGCCCCGGGTATTGTTTTTTTTAATGAAAACCTTTCTATAATGTCCTCATGGTTAAAATTTAAATTCATCACGGCTTTTTCGCCGGGACAAAGTGTGCCATTCGAGTAGTATTACGCCACTTATAAAACATGGACATGTAAATGATTTGGTAATCCTGAAAGTATGTTGTATATACAAGGATCCGGCTGGAGCAACACTTTCCTGATGTTTTAGTAAGGCATCAACACAACTATTGTTTACGAGTTTTCCAACGATTGTTCATAATATTAAAATAGTACCTGAAGTTGTTGGACTATAATTGTAAGAGGAAAATGTCAACTGTACATAATAGCAAATCGTTCTAAGTAAATATCGACTCCTCTATTGACATTGAGCTATTAATATTTGGTAAAAAGTTTGGTCACATTTGAGATTCTTATAAATCAGATATTCTGTAACGAAAATAAATAAATTAATGTAAAAGTTAAAAAACAACAACGAATGAATTGCCCCCTCATTAACATTAAAGATATAAACTGTCTTAAGTGTATGCCTTCACATCAAATTAATAATACTATGCACCAGTCATTCTGCTATAATCTGTATTACATTAGAAATGTATACACACACCTTCGAGCATGTCACCATGAAACCATATCGTTTATTTTACCCATTGAATCCAAATTCACCAAATTGGTCGAATATTAAAATATTGACTACATATTCTGGATAACACACGCGTATATTTTTGTTTATAAAGACCGCTATCATACATACAGTATTTAAACATTTGTATCATTAATTTGTCCGAGAAACACACAGCGGGTGTATCACACATTTTGCCGAAGACAATTAAGGCAAATATAATAATTCCTTTTAGTGTCGCAAGTGCGAATAAGAATAACAACTCACATATAGTGACAGTTCATAGCTTGTATTAATGTGACATCAAAATTAATTTCCGTCCTAAGATAACCTGTAGCGTGCCTTGTTTAGCAAGCCCTTTCGCCACCACGCATAATTAATTTTTGTTAGAAACTAATTTTAAGACGTTGACTTTTATTTTATAAAACTCTCAACGACGAAACAAACATGTTAAATGCTCTAAAGAAGAAGTTAGATTTCCGCTCGTTCAATATAAACGTTCTTTTTCATCCATCAACATTTTGAAAGAGCGTGTGAATAAATGTTAGGAATAAGAATACGATTTGCAATAGATTCCGACATATCGGAATTATTAGAACCGCAAATGCGACCCACCACCTACCCAATCGCTTTGCTCTTTTGATCCTACAGCTGTATGATTTTATATAACAAATTACGACCCGCAAGATACAGATAAGGTTTAATCAACACCTTGCCTTTATCTAAGGGCATGTACAAAGAGACTTCTTTTTTTGGACTTTCACCTCTGGTTGACGCAGTGAATACTTGTAGACGATTTAAGTAGATAAAATGTATCAAGATATTTAATGAGCATTTCTTTCACCACATATTTAAAGGAAAATGTATATGTTTTTCTAATTTTCTTAAATTTTTATCAATGACTATATCATAATAATAAAATAAATAAATAATTAAAAATAAAAATAAATCATTATTTAACAAAGATGTATTATTTTTCAAATCAATATACCCTATATAAATAAAAGCCGTAATTTATCAATGTAATGCAGCGGTTTTGTTAAATTCGTTAAGCTAAAAATTAAAAATCCTTAACCAATCGGGAAATTGAACGTGTGTCTACCGCATGGTGACCGGACACTCTTACGGCGACGCTAAAAAGCTGTCAAAATTCAACATATGTTACATAACACCTTATTTTTCTACACAACTAGACGTTATTTAACTACACAGCTGATAAAATCACTTTAATTTTATTGCGTCATTCATGTCAAAGATGCTTATGTCGTATTTGGAACAATTGTGTGTGTTTACGATGGGTTATTCTAAACAGTGTGAATAACAGTTTTGAATATATATATGAAACCAATGAGACTGAATTATCGAATTCTTTTCGAATAACGCGAAGTTTTGTTGAACAATCGACGGATTAAGAAAAGTGTTAGTGAATTGCTCTTCAACTTTGCGAAGGAAAATAGTAACTGTTTTGATGAATAAGTCGTTGCTTTGTCAGTCAATCAATGACTGCATATCCAAAAAGAATTGCCTGTTTACATCAAGTGCTTTAAAATGGATTTTTCTCGTCATGGAAGCAAACACAAATTGACGAAAACAAACATAATTGTTCAACAACTTTGGTGAGTGGAACAAGAAACTGTAGATTTTTATGCCAGTTAGTAAGCTTGTGAAAAAAGACTAAAATTAACAATATTGGCGTGGATAAATGCTGAATCATGCTTGACGATTTAATTCAAAATGGAAGCATTTTTGTATTTTGCAATGGTGAAACAAGAATTTTAGTTTGAATAAAATCGTCTGTGTTCTACTTGAGTGTGTTACATTTGGAATGCTGAATACATTTGAATCGAGGCATATAGCGATATTTTGTCGTATTACTCTGCTTTTGCGTATAATCTTTAAGGGCTATTTCGAGTTGCGTAAACGGGAACGAACACAAACATTTTGAATACTATTAGGCAAGGTTCGATTCAGTTAATTTAATCAGTTTTGCTATTTTTTAGCAATACAAGATTTTTTCATTGCATCCGGAACAAATTACATATATAAAAATATTGTAGGATAAATATAATACTATGTTAGTGTGATTGTGAACTTGAATTTATCCGACTCGTCTCAGAAAGGCTTACACGGCTCGGCAAGCCTCGCCATGTTAACATATCTTCAAATCGTCGGAAATATTCAAGTACACAATAACACTAACATAGTATTCTCTATCTACACACATCCCCACTCGTTGAAAGTAACCTCAGATATCACTGTTTGCCCCGTTTACACCCATGCAGTCTTTTATAAAACAGACATCTGCTTATTTATTCTCGATGTCCAACGTTAAAAGCTCGTCAACTGTTGTTGTCCTATTCTTAATAAGGAACATTTAGATGTCATTATCTTCCAGATACAACTGCCAGAATTGTATTGACAACGGAAATTGAGGTACCGTAAAGACATGTCAGATAATTAAAAAAAAGCTGCTCAAAGTTATTGATGCTCAAGTTAGAATGTAGACCACAGCTCTGAAATGATAACCTTAAACGATTCCTTTTCCCGGTATTGATCACAACTTTTTTTCACAACAATATGCTCAACCCATAACTATACTTTTTGTAGTATGAAGATGTGTATTATAGTCGTGCTATCCGTACAAATATGATTTGCATTAGAGATCAGACATCCTACATAGACTTATTATACGATTCCACTCAAAGTTTTTGCAAAATAAAAACAATAACACATAACGTGTTAATAAAACAATAATTGGTTCAAAAACGCAGTAAATTGTTTGAATATGCCCATGCATGTTTGTTCCTAAAATCTAGCACATTTCGGAAATATTCTGTTCTAAGTGTAACCTTAAACTTTAGGTTCCTGTCGCCCTTTTTATTTAATTTCTACGTTTCTGTTCTCCTAGCCATGTGTTAGTCCGCAACAAAGAAATATTAAATTAATATATAAATATATTTAAGTGATGTACTCATACAAGAATAACAGTCCTTACCCAGAAGCCTAAGATTACACTTGTGGGTAATGATGTTGATTGTCCATAGCTGCAGAACAAAGAAGTGACAGGTAAATGACCGATTTTCATGAAGTAATTTCATTTTCTGGAATGTATTAATATATAAATAATACATTATTTGTTATGAGAAAATATCGTTCACATAACAGTGTAATTGCTTGAACAAGCAATATATTTTACTATAGTTGATTGCTGGAGACATTTTACATTGAACATTTGAACGTACATAGTCTCAATCAATAGGGCTCAAAGTGAACGTATGTACAAGGTGTATTGTGAATATCAATAAATGGTAAAGAAACTTCATAGTAATCGAATTTCTGAACTTCTCTGAAGTATTGTATTTGTTTATGGCACAATCGTAAATTCAGTTCTGCTATCTTTGACACTATATTCAAAGGCAATTGAAGTTCTCTTTTAATACTAAACAACTCCTATGACGGACTTTTACATTAATTAATATTTATTGTCGACTGCGCTTTGACAGTGATTCCCGGTTTGGAAACAGGAGGTATTTGGAGTATTTGTTTTCATACATTATACGCATAAATGGTTGCTTCTAATCTTTAATAAATTCGTATTCAATTGCATTTCTTACCTGGTTTATTTTAACACCAAATGCTCATAGATAATGTCCGTTGATGCTATTGGTTGATTGTTTTGTAATTAATACATACGAATGCTATTTCTAATACCTGGACGGTTATGGCTTCTTTTGCATGATACGTTTGTTGATGTAAATTTATTTAAATCGTGATAATACACGCTTCGTAAGTAGGATACAACTTTTGACTGCATTGAACACCTCGTATGAGTTGGCTTAAATGGTTCTGTGTTCTCCTTCCAACACAAAAGTATCATGGGCAGTGTTTACGCAATATCTTCACGCCCATCCGACATACCAGTGCTGCATAGTGTGTTGTTTCCTTTTTGGAATCATATACGACGTTTTGATTATCAGATGTTACATCCATGCCGGTGGAAGTTAAAGGTGGTATTCTGTTCATTTTATTTAATGAGTCTAGACATGTGCTATTAGTAACCTTTATTCCATATCAAGAGGTATGTGCACATTTCTTTGTTTGATGATGACAACGTATACGAACGGATTGCAGAAAGAAAATACATACTTACGACAGTATATCAATTTTATATGTTAATAATAATTTCCTTTCGAATCGTGCTGAACCTTATGCAAATCCGTATGCCTCTAAAGATGGTTTTAATCATTCTACATCCCGTTGTTTATATCGTTGAATATAAACGTGTTTACGATTTTAACAAGGATTAACGCATCATTCGTTTCTACAATACAACGATTCCTACGTTTTCAATAATCAAATAGTGTACATCAGTGCTGGCAATAAAACGAAAGTCAAATTTAATTTAAGAGATATATCATCATTATATATTAGCAAACGTATAACAACTTAAAACGGTTAAATATTAATGAATTTATAGATTTCCGTTGTAAATGAAAATTTCAATTGAACTGATTTGCAAACAATCGAAGATAGCTTTTCAGTTTATTAACACACATACATATTTATCGGAGATTTAGAGCAGATTTAGAAAAACTTAAATTATGTCTTTTCTTTAAAAAAGTACATTGTATGTCCTTATCATGTGCTAATCCCTCAGTATGTCATGTTGCGTGATCGACAAAACCAAACTATCTGACATTATTTTTTAAGTTCATTTCGTGTCACTAAGCTTAATACATAAGATCTTCGTCGTAAAATTGGTATTAAATAGAAAACAACTGTTTATAACCCCATTTTCCACATGTATGTCCCAATTTTAGTCAGCGATGAAACAGTGGGGATTACGTGAAATATTTCAGATCATGCTTTTTTTGTCACAAATATTTATGTTTAGCTTACATTTCAAACTTACTTTGTATTTACTTAAACAAATATATTTCCTCTAACATTAATATTACCAGTTTTCCTGCGACTGGAAGAACATACGTTAACACTAATGAATAATCAAACAATAAAAGTCTTCTTTCAATGCTTTTGTAATGAATACCTGGTAGATACTCACTGTTAAGATAATGGTAACAAGGCATTGAGATGCTATTCAGTTTTGTTGATAGATACAATATTAAATAAACTAAAATTTATCTGTGAAAGTAGCCATTAAATAAATAGTTTGTTTTCGTTTACAATCGATTTCACACCGAAGTATATTTTCATTTTGGTATAAAAATAATATTACACTTAAAAGTAAAAATATTAAATATCATATTATGTAACATTTGAGTCTTATCACACAACAAAATCGAGAGGCACAACTGCCCTAAGGCGCGCACCTGTGACACATATGAATTTTACTGCTTGAGAAGGCAGTTTTCGCATAGTGAAACGCATACAATGAAAAACACGCTTACGGAAAACTGGCGCAAAAAATGACCTTCAATTTGTATGTGTTTGAAGACAGACCAGGTCTGGCAATAACACATTTTGCTTTAATGTTTTCAGCAAGATTTATATCTAGTGGGTCATGAAGTGCTTTATAGTGCGTCCAAAGAGTGGAAATATCGACCACACTCCATACATGAAACACTTCCTATGCTAATTAAGGCCATGATTACACTCTGAAGAGAGATATTTTTCTATAAAACAAATGTTCTGAGCAAGTTTCATGTGGGGTCAAAACCACGTCAGTTATTCAAATTGAAGTAAAAGCTTGTGGACACTGTAGAGGTCACATGTTTTACCTAGTCCGGGAATATATTTTGAACATTTTGCCAACAGATAACTCATTCAGCTTCGAAATTGTGGTTGAAACCGGGAATGCAAGGTTGAAAACTAGGTAATGTGGTCAAATTAACGAAACACTTTGTGAAAAATTTGATGGTACATATGTGTAAACAATATTAATGCAACTTGCTTAGAACAAGTTTTCGAATGATTTCTCCTCTGATTGCAATAGGGTTCTCATACTGTTACGTGCGTTAAACAAGCATTTAAATATTTAAAAACCCAGGTACACTGCACGCGATTGAGTGAGCAAATAAAAAATGCAATGAATTTAAAAGGGCAACATTTCCAATCGTTCCCAAAACTCTTATTCATTATACAACTATCGACATTTTCTGCGAAATCGGGGTTTCTTAATATATTTATTTACTTCTCCGGGTATCGTGCGTAGAGAAACTAAACACATTTAGTTGTACCTTAATATGCCGTTTGATCAGAAAGATATTCCTTAAAACAATTTCTGCAAAATTGTGTTATATATTGGAAGTGACACCTAAATACATGCTCACATTTTTGACAAGATGTAACTTCCATCTAACAGCCATATAGTATATTAAAACTACTTTCCAGCATGTGTTTTCTTATTGTACGGCGATTTCTAGATGTTTAGAACTACCAAGATAACGTGGATGCGGATCATATCTTTCATAATTAAACCATTGTTTCAACAAAAATAGTATCAACTGTTAAATACAAATGACACATTTTTGCCATTTGATATAGGTTTGATGAGATTTATCTTCATGACTGTTTAAAAAGTTATAGTTATAATTATACAATATATTATTCATCACTTCATCAGGGATACTTATCTTATGCACAAAATATATTGAAACGGCTGTTCACATGTGGGATAAAGTTATAAAGACAATGCAACTCAAATATGCTTGTTTAACTTTAATCCGTGTTTCGATTTGTTGGAACACTGTAGAATGAAACCCCAATAAAGTTGCTGTTCAGAATAGCTGGGCCATAAATCAGTGTTCTCTCTTCGTACACAATAGATAGAGGTCCCATGTGTGTCGAGAACGAGTTATAGTAAATATGTATGTGTACATGTATTTCTCGAATCGATTGCTTTTTTAATATTATTTATGTACATGTGTAGTTATTTTGTCTCGTGATAAAACTATTCCAAATATTAAGCGCATACAGCCAAATGAAACATGTTCGGTCTCTGTTTGAAATGATCTAAGTCAACTAAGTCATATTGTTTTCAATATTGTTTGTTCAATACGAAATCTGAATATTCGCCAATCAGTCATATATATGCAAAGCCAATTGTTCAACAACTGGTCTTAGATAAATTATGTTTATATGATGCAAATAGGCAAAGTGTTTCCGAAGCAAGAACTTATTTTGAAGGATATAAAAAATTATGTTCAATATATGTGCCAAATAGTATATTGAATCTTAAAACATGCCGCTCTGTAATTAAGTGCAATTAATCCGTCTGAAGTGTGGGATTGTAGTTCTTTTACGATGAGCTATTCGAAGAGCAAAATATTGTACCCGAAACATTTTTGGGAGACTCTGAATGAGTCCGGAAACATAACTGCAAGTTCAGATGAGTTGATTGGTCGTCGGCCTTGAAACTATGTGTACTTAAATCAATGGGATTTATGATAATGTTAGCAATTTAATAATGATTGATCGGTCAATTCATGACACAAACATTATAAGTCATTAAGGGAAAATCGATCAATATTAACGTCTTATATAGCTCCTGAAAAGCAGTTTGAACATCGAATGGTTTGTTTTGAATAGTTTGTTATCATCAGAAAAATTAGTAATTGAAATGTATTAACATTTAAACGTATTTCCCTTTATCGAAGCTATTTTTGTATTTGAACGTATGAGCTTAAATCTTATTGAAACTTTTTTGTGAATACATCATGGCCAGGTGTGAGATTTGGGCGCCTTATTTGCAGCAAAGTAATCTTTTGATTTAAATATTCGGTTCGTCCTATGGGCGGACGGGGAATGATTGTTTGCAAACATGGTAAACTCATTGCCTTATCATATACTTATACTACTTTAACCCGTCTACTGGTTTTGTTCATTCAAGAATTATTGTGGTTTGCTGTTTATATTTCGTTAAAGCGCGCATTCAAAAGTAGGTTATACTTCCGTTCAAAGTATAAATAATTTTTGACAGACAGCGCCATTTAAGTTTCCGTAAGGAACGTTTCTCTCTATGACATTTGTGTACGATTAAGGCTAATATACTTCTAAAATATGGAACTATGGATGTATATAATTGTAAAGCTAAATTATCAACAAGTATAATTAGTAGGTCGTGATTAAAATTGTATAAGACATTCTTAGACAAGTCGATGTTCCGCATGTTCATCATTGAAACATTGTAAAGATACTCGCGACTTTGAAATTCTTAAATTGTAAACTAAAGAGTCTGGTCTTATAGATCAAGGTGTAAATTATATTTGACTATCTTTATCGTTTTGTGTAAAAGGTATTCCATAATATTTTTCTATATTTTTCCATTTAATGTGTGTTGCAATTTGCTTCCTGTTGATAATTTTTTTAGAACTTTGGACAAGCAAATAAATATGGTATGCATTATCATTCTTTGGTAAAACTTACATTAATTACCAAAGCGTCGTTGTTGCCTAATTTATTTTAAGGGGACAATCATCACACATTTATATAATTGACTATTGTATTGGTGCCCAAGATTGTGTTAATTGGTACTGAAAGAAGCCCGACCGCTCTTCCCTTATTTGAAATGCCAAATTTTAGCGTTGATTTAATTTAACATATTTTTATATACGTTAGTGATGATAAATCTGTTAATATGTTTCAATCCGTTGTTTAACGTAGTGTACTATAAATATATCAAATAACGAATATCAAAATTTACAGGAAAAATTGTAATTTACGGAAATCCACAAATTTTCCCTATTTACACCGTATCAGTCTGAAGAGTTACGTTTTCCTAACCGTTGAAATCCACACGTATCGTGCTAAGAAAATGAAAACATTATCAAAGGGTTTTCCGGAGTATGATAACTTGATTTATTAAGTTTTGGTACGATTAATACGCTCCTAGAGTTAGTACATGTGAAATAATATGTGCTTATGTTTGGTATATCAACTTTGTATTGTACAGATGGAGACGTTAAACGATATTACACAATCGTACAATTCTTCAAAGGAGAAATGATAGAGGCCCCAGGCGGAAGGTTCAGACATAATTGCTTTTGTATTTGATTAACCTATAGATTGCAGAAAAAACCAACACGACTTGCGCAGTAAATTCCTTGCAGCATTCATAAGAAACCCGCGTAATTCTTTTAGAAATGATGGAAAGGAATATAATGCAACGTTATGTCTTTTCAGATTTAGTTACTCATAATGTATTCATTCAGTTTCATACAAAACTATAAGATGCAAGTGAGGAAGAAATATGTTAATCTGCTAAAATGATAAAATTTTATGAAAGTATTAGTACTGCATGAAATAAATTTTAACTTTGGTTATCAGTAAATGTCATGATTAGTATTTAGTACAGTCCTATTGTGTTAAATTAACATATTTTTAATAAAAGCTTTTGACTTAAAAGTTTTGATCATACATGTAAGCATATTGTGTCGTTGAATACATTATTTCTTGCAGTTTTAATTTAGGTGAACATGTATTGGCAATGCGTTATTTTCCCTAATTAATTATCAATCAAATAAAAGTTACTGTTATGCTGATGGTAAAGGATTTTTTGTAATCAACCGCTACGAGTAAACTTGATCTTAAAAGGTGAATAATAAAATGCTGGGCGTTTTAATTGGCTACATTTTCAACAATTGCATAAAGTTATTTTTTCAATGGAAATACAGGGGAATTTTACAGTAAATACCTATAAGAATGTATCATGTTTGTCTGGCCCGTTTATTGATTATTTCGTGTGAAAGTATTTCAGTCATATCCCATAGGGCTGTTCACTTCTAAGTCGTTTCATTGGTAACGATGTTGACAAATTCTATTGGCATCTATCCTTAATGTTTAAACATATTTTATTCAAACAAGAATGCATATGCATATATACGAAACATACAACACAATTCATTTGTATACAAACAAGTTGATTTCGATAAGAAGACTACGTCTTATAGAGTTCTTCTCCATAAAGGTTATTTTAGTTGCATGTTTTTAGGGAACACAATTTGTTAACTAAACAGTCGAATAAAATTGGGGTAAGTGCGATAAGAGAAGAAAAAAAGAAGAGTAGATAAAGAGAAGAATTCGTTACAAAAAAGGAGTTATAGGGACGTTCTGAGGCAAACTATGTTTCAAATCGTTTGCTATTGATAATGTATTTGCTTGAGCAATATTGGTATTAGTTTGATAGTCCAAAATGATATCTCCATATAAGATCGTTTGGAAAGAGGGGACGGAATACATTGATATAGTGTTCAGGAGTTCTACACGGATATTAATATAGACCTGACATTCAAAGAAATAATGAGAAGGTGACTCCCTTAGTCCGCATCGGCATAGAGGCGATGCGACTACATTGCGCATGAAGAGATGTTCATTAAGTGCACTTCAATTGGTTCTAATGCGTGTGTGTAAACTTTAAGGGCGCCTCTCTCCATAAAAACAATTGGTTTTGAATTGGTCGATCACTATTGGTTTGTTTTTTAAAAGAATGAATCGAGTCAGCATTTCTTAACTGTTCTGGAAGACGATCCCAATCGGTTAACGTAGATGGTAGAAATGAATTTGAGCATGATGAAGTTCGACCATAAATGGACTGTAAATGTGATGCATTTCTAAGCGACTATTGGCTAGATGCTCCAACTGTGTTAGGTAGGAGTGACTGTTAGTAGTAAGGTGCTTCTCTAAAATTCATCGTGTACATTAAAGTGATATTATGGACATCTAACAGTTTATAGGTGTCTATCGCAACCGTTGTTTATTTTTGGTGTTTTCACTTCATATCCACTTATATTTGTTAATGCAGCATCAACATATTAAAACAATATCCCGGAAAGAGAAAAATAATGCATTTGAATATCAACCGTACTTTCGTTTGACAACTGATCATTCATTTACGATGTGATACTAAATTTAGTTTAAGTGCTATTCGTTTCTACGACACAAGGACACAATTTTTTACGGATCATTTCGGCTTACAGGACTCACCAGTCACGTAAAATATCGAATATAAAATTTATTTTTATAAATAACTGGTAGCAAGATGATTTGCAGATAATTGGTCAGTAACCACATTTTAACTTACTCATTTGACCTGTTAATTCTTTTCAGCTCAATTCAACAGTAAAAAATGCCCATTATATCACTTTAAAGGGATCTTTTCACGGTTTGGTAAATTGACAAAATTGAAAAAAGTTGTTTCAGATTCGCAAATTTTCGTTTTAGTTATGATATTTGTGAGGAAACAGTATTACTGAATATTTACCATAGTCCAATATAGCCATTATATGTATCTTTTGAAGATTTGAAAACCTAAAAATTATAAAGCGTTGCAACGCGAAACGATTGAATAATTTGGAGAGTTCTGTTGTTGTCGTTCAAATTTACGAAACTACGAAATTTGCTTATATAACGTATAAAATACTTAACATGTGTATACTCGGCGGAATAGCCGAGAGGGCTAATGCGTTTTACTTCAGACTAACTCCAGGACTCCGGGGGTCACTGGTTCGAGCCCTGGTATCGGCGACTTTTTTTCCTTGTTTTAATTTTATTCTTGAGTTTTTACTGGAGCTTTTAAGATCCAATGTTTACATTTATCAATATAAAGCATTTAATGACAAACTTCAAAATATGCCAAAATCTGTGAAAAGGCCCCTTTAATATTAACTTGTGTTTACGTCGTCTTTTACTTATACTTTCCCAACCTATCTCATTATAAAGATCTTCTAGAGAGACTAATCGAGTACAACCTGATGTAATACGAGCTGCCTCTGTTTGAATTTTCTCTAATTCCTCTTTTTCATATTGGCTACAATTGTCAATATAACATTTGAATACTCAAGTATTGGTCGTATGAATGCAAAATACATAGTTTCGAGAGATTTTCTATCATTCACTGATTTTAGACGGCGCATTATATCAATCCGCTTTCGTGTTTTTTCTTTAATAAAAGTTATGTGTTCATTCCAAGTACAGTCATTTGCTAAATATACTCTTAAGTGTTTGTGAATATTTACCAGAGGTATATTAACGCCACCCATTGATAGTGTAGGGTGGTGCGGTTTATTTGATTTACGAGATATAAGCATTGATTGTGATTTGGAGGGATTGAAGTGTACGAGCCATTGATCAGCCCATCGTAAAATTGTATCTATATCTGATTGCAAAACAGTTGCAGTTCCATTGGATGAGTTCAGAACCATAAGTAGGCTTGTATCATCGGCAAATAGGTTTATGTGGGCTTGTATGTCAGCTACTATGTTATTCATGTAAACAAGAAAGGGAAGGGGGCCTAATATAGACCCCTGGGGAACACCAGCGATGATTTTTACAAAAGATGATTCTGCGCCAGGTAGAATTACTTTTTGTTTACGGTAAGCAAGATAATTTGAAAGAAATGCTAATAACTCTCCCCGAATACCTGCTGCTTTAAGTTTGAACAAAAGACCATCATGCCATACTTTGTCAAAGGCTTTACTAATATAAAAAAACTACTCTGACTTCTAGACCATTATCAAGAGCTTTATAAAATGTATCATAGGTATAGGTTAACTGATTGACTGTCGAGTCACCTGGCATGCAACCAGACTGAGTTTGTGTGAAGAATGAATTAAAACGGAGGAAATTAAAAAATATGTTTGTGAAATATACGTTTAAAGACCTTTTCGATAATATTTAAGTATCAGTACTACTCAAAATCAACGAAAATTTCGTACAATATTTCGTAGAATAAAGCTAAACAATTACAAATAATTGTTCCTTAAGGCAATTGCAGAAATTTCAACACCTGATGTGGTCTGGTAAAATAGATGTTTGTGGATACAAAATGCTCGTTTTTATTATGGTTTTAACATGGAACCATTTAAGTGTTCGTGTGCCGTATGAATAGATATATTCGCAGGAAATTAGCATGGAAATTAATGTGGTCACAAATAAATAAAAACGAGCATTTTATATATACAAAAATCTATGTAATCATACCATATCTAGCGTTGAAATTGTGGCTATTGCTATTAGGAGCACTGATTGTTTAGATGCAAACTTTATTTTACGAAATACTTTGCAAATTTGTTGTTGATTTTGAACGTTATAGAGACTTTAAGCAAAGATATGGGACGATAATAAGAAACAAGAGCTGGATCACCCTTTTTGATTACAGGACACACATTTGCAATTTTCCAACATGAAGACATTTTACGAGCAGAGCGACAGGATTTAAACAGTTCCCATAGAGGAGAGCTAAGTTGAAACATTGCTTCCCTGAGCATACGATTTTCGATTCCATCAGGTCCGGAAGCTTTTCCTACTTTAAGATATTTAATTGCATCTATGACTTCTTCTTGAGTGATATCAATTGAATTTAAGATGTTATTGTTAGCGTTTTGATGAGTCGGAAGATCATGATTTGTTACATCGATTAAGGATTGATTTGCAAATATATTTATTTACGATTTAAGCTTTGCATGTGTCATTTGTCTCAAATGTGTCTCATTGTTCATCGTATAGTGGTGTAATCGATTTATTTGTGTTTGTAGACATGAAAGTGCAAAGTACATCTATCCTACATGTATGAGACGAAGGTGCAGAAAAGTCGTACAATTAACGAGCATAAGCACGCCTTACCAGCCATGCACGCTTATTTATCCCTCCACACACACGATATTTTTCCGGGCCTGGAATGGATCAGATTCGTACTAACCAAATTAAGGAAGCAGACTATGTTCAGGTTGCGATTTTACATTTTGCAATCCAAACTGGTATGTTGACACACACACGAACCTGGTTTTGGCTTCTTCTATTAATTCAGCAATTGTACAAAATTATGAAATGCCAATGGAGCAAATAAAAATACATGTTCCGTATTTTGAAGATATTGTTACTTGCTCTTAAAATGAAGTTTACTTTTGGATTCATCAGTGCTTAACAAGCTCGAAGATTGGATCATGTTTAACGGGATCTTTTCACGGTTTGGTAAATTAACAAAATTGAAAAAAGTTGTTTCAGATTCGCAAATTTTCGTTTTAGTTATGATATTTGTGAGGAAACAGTATTACAGAACATTTAACATAGTCAAGTATAGCCACTATATGTATCTTTAGACGATTTAAAAACCTGAAAATGATAAAGCGTTGCAACGCGAAACGATTGAATAATTTGGAAAGTTCTGTTTTTGTCGTTTAAATTTACGAAACTACGAAGATTGCTTATATAAGGTATAAAATGCTTACACTGTGTATACTCGGCGGAACAACCGAGAGGGCTAATGCGTTTTTACTTCAGACTAATTCCAGGACTCCGGGGGTCACTGGTTCGAGCACTGATACCGGCTACTTTTTTTTCCTTTTTTAAATTTTATTCTTGAGTTTTTACTGGAGCTTTTAAGATCCAATGTTTACATTTATCATTATAAAGCATTTAATGACAAACTTCAAAATATGCCAAAATCTGTGAAAAGGCCCCTTTAAAACATAAAAAGGTTTTAAATAAACTGGCAAGCTCAATCAGTATTTGATGTTTGATTATAAAAATAACAAAACTGCTAATCAAAGACAGCGGTTCATAATTATGATTCCTAACCGTATGTTTTCATAAGAAATAAAATGCCATCTTGGTATATTTAGGGAAGAGATGTAAATAACACATATAAATAGCGCAGTGTATCGACGGGTAGTTAAAACTAATATAACAGTCTTCGGGCGATAAAACTAATGCGCCAGTTGTGTAGCAAATGTCTAGCATGGTTTATTACTTGGTTGTATGCACGCGCAAAGTGTGTCTCTCTTCTCGGAAGTTATGTGTTCTTTTATTCCATTCACAAAATAAATATCAACTTCATTAATCGTTTATAATTAATGTACTTTTGTCTTTGGTGATTGTTATTCCGTTAAACACAGTAATAGTTTGACGTATGATGATTTAAAAAGCCATTTGCAAGTCATACAGTTTCTCTAGTAATACAGCATCATTGTGTACATATATTCGGTAGAAGCCAATTTAATTTTACCGAATTCAATTATTTGCAATAAGTTTGAATTCAATATTACAGTTTCAAATTCAACATTGTTATAAACGCAATATTTTATTTTCTTTTGCTTTCAGTTAAGTGATAATTATGTTCTTGGGCGCATTAGGCTACCTGATCCTTCTAGTATCAGGGTGTTAGAGATAATCACCTCTTTTTCCAAAGACTTACTGTCTTAGATTATTCCTCTCGGGTTTAATCCCCATGAACGACGTCACCTGATTACTTTTTATTCCTTAATTCAGGCCCTAGTATCAAATGTATACCAATCAAGTCAAACGATGTCAAGCAATATATCTATAGTTTCTATTTTTATTGTCTAATTTATTTTATCAAACAAATCAACAAAACAAAACAATAAGTTATAAAGTTTGCTTATGTAGATAAACTTAAAGAACGATGACACACTTATAAATTACTTTTATTTAGTTTCTGACACGGGCTTAACATCAAACGCATGAAGTAAAATGAGAACAACTTAAAAATCGTATATATCTCTAAAACTGGGTTCGTAAACTTTGTGCCGGTTCTTAAAAGTATTGCCGGTGACGATCAAAATGTAAACTTTAAATATCGGGTAAGCAAAAAAAAATAATAATACAATTATTAATAATGTAATCGAACGATACAATAAAAAAGGTCAGGTATTGTGAAACAGTTTTGCTTTTTGATCCTTTTTATTCAAGAGGTGCTAGTTGTATGCATCGATGCTATTTCGTCGATATCTTCGTAAATACGCTTTTATTTTGATATTGTGATGTTTATGTTGTTTTAAGGTACATTCACCAACATTTAGGTTTATGCAGATTTATTTTAAAAGAAGGTTGTTTCTAATCACAGGAGACTGGATACAATTTACCACAATCTGTTCTGCTTGTATTATGATCTAAACAAGCGAAACAAAATACAAAACAATTGGATGTCTTACTTTATAATTAAAACATGAAACATGTCGAGATTGTTGTTTTAAAATTAGTTGTTATTGAATTTTGATTGATTAACGTGTGTTTTCTTATTTAAAGCTGTTATAATATCATCACAAAATATTGTATTTATTCTAACTGTGTCAATTATATTTGAGGTTCTATACAAAAAATACTTATGGGTGATGCATAATTGTAAATGTGTATTCCAAAATATATTGCGATAACATATTGTTTTGACTATTGTTTTTTAAATAAGAACCTCTCGAAAAATCAATGAAGCATATTTATTTATAACTTTTTAAAGCTTTAAAAATGTGTCTGTGTTTATGGTAAAATACAATTTAGTAATGCATGATATTTAAATAGCGTCAATACCTTGAACATTTACTCCACTTTGATTTTGTCGGAAAATACGATTACAGTAAAGTAGATTATTCGTGCAAATAGATATGTGTGATTGCATTACAAATGCTGTGTAAAACTATTGCAAAAACATTATGTAATTTGCAAGATTTAAACATTTCAGCGTATTTAGTTACTTGAGCACATTAAGTATTTGTATTACACTTTTGTGTACATGGAAAAAAGTAAATTGTTTATAAAATATTTTTAGTTAATAATGTGCTCATAACATTAGAAGCAAGTTTATTTGATGTTTAATAATTGTTTAAATATTATGCACAGGTCAGTTGTTTCTCCTTAATACATTCTATTATAACCCTATGAAAGTCACGATTACGATAATCTGATTAAATCCTCGTCTTTTAACCAAGGCGAGACTTAAATATATACAAAACATTCCAGGTATTGTCGTTTCAGAGATTACTTGCCCTATCATATTTAATGTTTTTTCCCATACTTGTCTTCTCCAAGTGTTGAAAGTTTACAACTAAACATAACTGTATATGCAATTTGAACATCAGTTTTATGAAACACATATAGTTTTGTGAACTATCCCCCATAAGACTATATATGGAAATAGATTCAACAAACGTTAAAATAATGCATACCTTAGTGCAATTTATTAAAAAATACATTCATTAGAGAAACTTAATAGACTTTGTCGTTAGGTAAGCGACGAAAAAAACACATAACGAAACACAACGCTCTTAAAAAAAGAGTACATAAAACCGTTACTTCAATTAAAATTATAGTATTCTAATATCAAAATCTTAAAATGGCGTAATGGATAGGGTGTCCGCCTAGCGACCTTTGGGATGACGCTTTCGATCCCAAGCGTGGGAGCAATCTTTAGATAGCCCCCAAGACACCAAGTGCTGTTTCCAGGCCCAGTAAACGAACTTGATAGCGTTTTAAATAAGTCTTAGGCTGTCGATGAAATCGAGCTAAAATAAATAGATTTAAACTAATATTTTAAAATAAACACCGGATAATTTTACATTTTGTTGCAAACGTTCGTTGCTTACGTATGTTTTCATTGATCATTGTTCGATTGATCCATTGGAAGTTCCGGATTGTGTTTGTCCTCACAGTTATATGTTCAAATGTGTACGATTTAAAAGGCAACTTCTACGGAAGAGCTTTTTAACGGGAATGGCTTTTATTGATATGCAATACTGTGACATACAATGATCCCATTCATGCAGGACGAGATCAAAGAAGCTGTAAACAGTAATGATTGCTGAGAGCAGAGACACTTGTATTAATGTTCCGCTAATAGGTTAAGGCTTCTGAATAAGGAGTCAATGAGCTTGTAAGTGCATGTTCGTCTGCAGTGTGGTATTCTGCTCTGCACTATTGAAATTAAAATCAGGTGAGTTCCTGCTTTCAATATGCTTCGTGATAATTATCCAAACACCAACGTAAATGCTGACTTTTAAGGATCGGTATGATGCTCTCAATGAACGGTTAATACGGTGAAGTGTGTTAGTCACTGCAAAGGTGTTTATACACCGTAGTAAACATGTGTTCAAACTATATACAGTCGTTCGGCAGTCGAATGCACTTTGAAAGTAAATGACGATAAATGTCTGGATTTTAATTGCAGTAACGATCAGATTAATCAAATCGTGTTTAAGAATTGCACGAAGAAAAGTTAAAAAAACGAAAGTTGAATATGTTCATTTTTTAATTGAAATAGATTTTCAATCTATTCGATCAAATTATGCAAAATCAAGTGTAGTTCTGTAACACTTTAAAAAATTATGAACATTTTATAAGATACTTTCTCATGCAAGTTTATGAATGTTAAGTATGTTTTTCAGAAAGATACGTTTTTGACTATTGTTATTCACTTAATTTCGTGTGTAAACTGCTTTTTGATATTCACAAAAGGGTGATGTCGTTGTCAAATGTTTAACCACTAGTGTGTCTTATAAAAAGAGACGTATCCGTTCTGTAAATGAAACAAACGAAGATAAAGCGCGAATCGGCAACAGTCCCTTAGCGTGAATAACCCAAATGATTTATTCGTAAAACGCAAGGTTTTTATACCCGGACCCATTGTATTGTATTCCCAATATCGTTTTATCTGCATGCTTTTTAGAGATAAGTGCCTGAGCAATGTTTATATTATGGACCTCAAATGTAACAATTTGTATATATTAATCCTAATGATTTCAATAATAGCAACATGTACAGTTTAAATGAAACCCAAGGGACATCAACTTAAAGTAATGGCTCGAAGAAGGCGTATTTACTAGATGTCCATTATTGTTTATTCTTAGAAGGATGGACACGACAATATAATATAAACTTAAGCTCCTCGTTATACCTCAGTCAGAAATAGAGACCGATTACTGTCCGATCAGCGGACGACGTATTTTAACGCTCATCTGGTTGGCACCCGGCCGATGATCGCACGGACACCGGGACATTTTGTAGCATCGGGCGGCGTCTGGATTAAGTTCAAGTCTGACTTAAAATTTTACCTGACATCGGGCCCGGGATAACAATCGGACGATCAACGCACGGTTATCAACCGCCGATCGCATGGCATCGAATACATTGTACGTATAAATTTTCCTTCGAAAACATAATTCAGCATTTGATAGGAAAACATGCCACACGCGATATAATATTTGACATATATAAAGTTCATAGATGCTAAGATCCATAAACATTTTGCTTTTAAAATATATATTTGATGACTTAACGAGCTTGATGTTCTTTAAATTATCTAAGTATTTCATATGCACCCTATGAAATATACTTCCCCAGAAAGAGGTTAGATTGTAGAAAAATCGATGAATATGGGTGTAAAACAAAGCTGCCCTATTTAAATCCCTTAAAAATCACAAACCAAACCGACCTCAATATTTTGTGATATTATGCATACCATTTCTAAGCGTTGTATTTGCCTATACGGAATACGACTTAAGTTGAATAATGAATCTTAATGTTGATGTAATTGAACTGTATTTTTTCATTTAACTTTTCGCATTAAGCTGCTCTTATGATAAAACCATTTTTAAAGTAGTTCATCGGATATTCTGCAATCATCTTTTAACTTCGAATTGTATAAGGGTTAACTAAAGTTAAGTTTGAAACACACATAATTTGGTGTACCTTTATATGAAGTGCGTACAAAGTGTAAATAGAACGGACTTGCTTTAGTGAAACCACGCTATACAAAACGAATGTTAATTGTCTTTTATCACGAGTCATGTTGAATGGATCAAATGATACGTGCTGTTTCAAATGTTGATGATTTATGTGAGACATGCTGAAAGAGAAATCGCAAAATATATGCCGTCGGCTATTTGCTAAAATTTCTTTGAATTTAAGAAAATAAGTGAAAGGAATCGGGCAGTTGAGTACAACTTCAATTAAAAGGTGAAATCTAAATAAGTGTTTATAAAAGATTAAGAACATTTCTGAGATGTTGGGCACGAGATTTCTGTTGTCAATTGCAGATATGCTTTTTTTTAGAGAAGCAATACTGTGAGTTTATGGTTGAAACATTCAGAGTGAACGATATTGCAGCTGTATATCTTTGAACTTGCTAGGTCGATATATGCAAACTCTTTAATATAGGGCCACGAGGCAAACCTTGTTATACAGTACAAATACACTCATCGGTTAAAAATTGAGTTAAATATTGTAATAAAGTAAGTGGGACTTTCGAATGTGTGCTTGTGGCAAGGAAAGGTGATTGTTTATCTCTTTTCTGTTTTTTTAATGATAAAGAATCTGAAAGGGGTATAAATGGTACATATATAAATGATTTGAAACTAATAAGTTTGTTGTACGCAAATAATATCATTATTTTTGTAAAATAACGCTGATGAATTTCAAAATAATATACATGCATGGTCTGGATATTGTAAAAAGCTGAGAGTTAAAAGTTGATACCTAAAAAACTAAAGTCATGCTATTCAGAAAAGGTGGACTGTTTGCCAAATAATATTTCATTTCATTACAATGATATTGGAATAGAGATAGTTACAAAGTTTAATTACCTTGGTGTTGTATTTACGCATGGTGGCTCTTTCCTTCGGGCCGAAAGCACTAATATAAAAAATTGCCTTATATTGATGAATGATTGCGAAATATATCCTTACAAACAAGTTTATGCTTCCTACTACGTAATTAGCTAAGCACACTTGGTTTATAACGATGCCTGGTATTTTCAGGATTTCGATGAAGATACCATTTTTCTGGGCGCTTATAAACAAACAGTAACATATAATTTTATCCAATATGTGAACGGCCAGTTTGTGAAGTCGAATGTATGTCTATAACCGTCTAGAATGCAACTTAAACACATATTTAAAATGACAATGTATACCTTTATATTTAAAAAAATAGAACAAATATGCAAAATAAATGTCTTCCGAAAGTAAATCTTTGTTAAAAAACAAGTGCCTTTTCAATGCCGCATTTTAGCTATCTTAATTAACATGTGTCTATCTATTGATAAATTTTTACCCTTTTAACGTATTCCAAACATGTCGTCTATCTATTATTGCGGTGTACTACTTTCATTAGCTAAAATATGTTCATCGCTTTGTTATTGATTTTGTATGTAAATGAAATGTACATGTATTTAATACGTTATAAAAATTGTAAGTATATATGGCATACATTTATTCAAAATGGTTTTGTATGCGTGTCTACGAGTTTTTAGTTTATGATGTAAACCTCCCATGTCATCTACCATATGTTTGTTGTAAAATAAACAATTAATTTGTTCTGTTATTAGAATGTTACACGTTTATTGTAAATCTTATTTATTGCTGTTCCCATTATTGTTAATTTTAAAAGAATACAACGTACTATGAGCTTTGTATAGCTTATATTCTTCTATAGTTTAAAATGTGTTGTGTAAGATCTTGTTATCGTCTCACTATGGTTTTGTGGTACTTGTAAATGCATGTTTTTTAAACTGTTGTTAATCATCGATTTATATTATTAATGTATGCAATTTTTACAATGTTCAGCAACCTCGCGCACTCATAATGTAAGTAGTTGTCAGAAATATATATATATATATATATATATATATAGTGTTATGAATGGCGTTATCAATTGCATGTAATAAAATGTCTCGACATTGGGCATTTGAAATGTTGTAAATAAATCTTAAAAATAAATCTTAAATCTGTGCTCCATTTTGGTAGTATACGATTCACACATAACAAACATAGCTTATGCCATCTGTATGTTCCTAGTTCACAATTGAAGAAACCGACGAACGGGTAATAGGTTGTTAGTATCTAATTGCATGGGCACATCTAAGACCGCCATTACATAAACGTCTATTTGAATACATTTCAATTAATGGAACTCTCTTTAAAACCACATGTTTAAAACCAAATGACTCTTTATTATTTATTGTATTTAGGACGACATTCAGCTTGCCAAAAAATGCCAGCTATTTGCATGCCGTTTCCAAACGGCTTTGTGTCTTATTTTGTTCATACTGGTTTAACCTTCATAATCTTTTCACGCAGTTGATTTTGTCAAGAAAGACCCTCTGTGAAAACCTGTCAAACACAATACACTTCAACACCGTTATTTCGAAGTCGTCGGGACCGTAAAAAAACTTCGGATTAACGATTATTCGAAATAAACATTTGACAGAAGACTTCTTTGACTCTGTACAAATAAAACGTTGTGGAATTCGCATGGTTCGATTACACGCTAATATTAATAATGATTTTACTTCAAAACGTAAACAAGTCAGATAGCAATAGATTTCTATTTGTAACAAACGGAGGAATAAAACGATTCTTTTTCTTCTTCTTTTTATTTTTTCTCTAATTACAGAACATATAAAATACCATGAAAAGCACACATTATAATACATGTAAATACATATGAGTACATTTTCGGAAATGAATTAACTTTTTTTAATAAGACGCGATGTCTCTCTGAACATCGGCGTTAGCAGCACTAAACTGGACGCATGTAACATATTTCTCCAATTTGTCAAGGACATTCAACAATTAACTTCCGCCCGTTTTTTTGCTCGCAGAACTGCCTTACGTCGTTGATGCGGTCACACATTGATTGGATATCGTGTTCATTCTTGTGTTGTCGGCCTCGTCGTCGTCGCTGGATTCATCTTTTAAGTACAGCGTCGGCTGATTGCTGGCCGATTAAGTCGCAGACGACAAAGGTGTAATTATCGGTTTTTGACGTGCAAAGCGCAGGCGACAAAGGTGTGAAATTACGCTCAGTGTTTTGCAGTTTTGACTTCGGATTAAAGATTGATAATTAGGTGCGAATTATAGTGTTGGGACCGACAGAATCACTTCGAATTAACGATTTTTTCGGATTAACGAAGTTCGGATTAACAATGACATTTTACATTAAACAAAGAAGAACCAAAATCGGGACCCGAAAAATACTTTGAAATAACGGTGACTTCGGATTATCGGTGTTCGAAATAACGGTGTTGAAGTGTATATCTTTCTCATTCACCATTTGCCGTTCATAAAAAGTTAAAAAATCTAGTGTAACTTGTTCATTAATCTATACATATATCTTAACAACATCTACGACGAACCCACACATATTGTACGCATGAATGGCGCTCCTACTAATATATATTCAAACCTATATCTGTGTTTTCCAATCAATTACACACCTCTCCTTTATCAGATTTAGTTCCGTTGCAAATTAAACTGGAATGTTTCTCGAATAATTTGACTTAGAATGAACGCTCAGTAAAAGAGACAAAGAAACAGAAAATCGTCTGTATTGTAGATATTTAATAGAAATCTAATATTAATTTCATTTGAAGCATCATGTTTTTTGTTATTTTTGTTGATTACTTTTCGATGTTAAAATGACATGTTTATGCGCACTATACTGTTGTCGTTAAAGTTAGATGATTTTCTTCTCTGTTACAGACTATTTCATTTAATATTTCGATGTAATCGAGGTTACAATATTATTGAATTGTTTGACTCCTTATTTGGTAAAAGTATTCGATTTCATTATCGTTATTTTCTTTATACATGTTTAAATGTTTTTTTTAAATAATCGATGTAATTCCTCTTAGCAGCTACTATAAAAGTTCATTGAATTGTAATAAATACTAAAACTTTTTTTATCTCGTTCAATTTGTAAAAAATACAGTATCAACAATATATCTTTTTTCATTTAACTCTTCATCAAACGCAATCAATACTAGTAGGATATACTAGTACGATAAGCGTTTGATCATTGCCGCTACTCAAAAGTCTGTTTTACGTTATTTTATATTGAAGGTTTTCAGTGGTAAGCGACCGGAGAATTTTCATTTGAAGCATTATGTTATTTGTTATTTTTGTTGATTACTTTTCGTGTTTAAATGATATGTTTATGCGCATTTTACTGTTGTCGTTCCAGTCGTTAAAATTACATGATTTTTCTCTGTTACAGACTATTCATTTACTATTTCAATATTAAGTTCATAATCAAATTACTTCAAATGTACGTTTATTATAAGCGCTATCTCTAAACTTACTACGGAGCCAACTTAGACAGACTAATAATTCGAATTTTGGGTTTGCGCAAAGTAGCAAATTTATCCAATACTTGCTTCGCATTTTATCATTACATTACAATGTCGACGGATATGTGATTACGCTTATGTAGCACTAATCACAGGCGATAACATTAATGCTACAGTTGTGTCATGCCAGTCAGGTTCGCAATATCGGCTTCAATATTTGCTGCCAAATGGACGACAAGAAAGGTGATTACTGTTTTCCGTTTCAAGAAACGCCTCAGATATATGCCATACTTTTTTAGATTATATTAAACAAGCGTATCGTTTACGACTGATGTACACATTATTTTGAGAAATACCATAAGTACAAACATTAAATCAATAATTCAAGTAGATGTCGGGTAGCTTGTTTTAAGACTTTAAAAACTGCAAGTACAATTGGCAAATATTTTGTTTTCGAAAGAACTTTTATTATTTTTAAGTCGAATTTAGTTATATTCAGCGCTATGGTACGAAAAACATTTGTTTGTTTATTATTTTAGTAATTATTGTTAAATTATTTTCTCGTTGTTTCGTACAGAATGCTTTCCTTAAACAATTGCTTAAATCGTTTCTCAAGCAAAGTCGCACACAATGAGACGAAAATACATGCTACGAATACCCTAAGAAAGCCACGTGTACTATAATCTAACTGAATTCCTCTTTAGCTTGTATTATAACCAAGCGAAATTGTAATGCATACACAACAATGAGGTGAACTATCCAGTTATCGGGTATGTCTGTTTCAATGCGTATCTTCCCCAAGTATTCAAATTATGCAATATTTTATTAATTTATTTATGTAGTATTGCTCAGCTTCAGTAAAGATATAGATCATTTACTATCGTTCACTGGCAGAGAAATAAAAATAATCACAACTACAATACAAACTAGATTGCAATGTGATTATTTCATTAAAATATTTATGACTTCTATACAGAATTTTTTTTGGTGGAAATTACATTTACACATTAACTAAGGATATTTTCAATATGTGGATTAACATAACACTGACGAGTCATACATGTTCGACTATTAATCCGGTTCGTACCTAACACGTGTATGGATACAAGAAATTTTGTAACTCGATTTAAAAATTATTTTTTTTGAATAATTGTACTTGAAGGAAGTTAAAACACTGTTTCAATGGGAGTCATTAATATGCCGGAAGTGAGCATTTACGTCTTGCGTCACGTGACCACATAACTCGCACACGTGGATTTTTTGACGGCGTTCCTTGTAGCCGTAGTGATACTCTACGTCGTGAATCTTGCGACAGTGAGATTCTAGAGAACAACGCTGGGTGAAGGCCTTTTGACACATTTCACAAGTGTAAGGGCGAACGCCTAAAACGATAAAAGATCTTTATTATTATGTTTACTTTTGCACAAATATTGTTCTAATGGAAAGTCATTAACTTTTAATCCTGTCATTCTAATTGGAAATAATTGTTTTATAAGACATATTATTCATTTTATGAAAGTTATTTGTTTACAAAAGATCGCAGGTGTACTTCAAGTGCATCAAACAATAGAGATTTAAAACGGCCATATAATGCTTTTTTAATGCTTTTTTCCCTAGCTGTGTTCTGCTCTGTGTTGATTCTTTATCTCTATATTTCTATATCTACGAGGTTTACATTGATTGCAACAATGTACTTGCCAGTGTGTGTTCGAGTATGTCGTTTCAAGTCAAACGTATCATTGAAACCCTTGCCACAGAAGATGCAAAGGTATCTCTTCACTGCTGAATGAGACTTCAGATGCCGCTGTAGTTGTCGATGACCCTCAAATCTCTGTCCACACATCTTGCAGCAATGGACGAACTCTCTAACAGCATTATCTGCAATAGAAATTTACATAACATTGCAATCAAGAACGACACATATAGCGCCTTTAGTCGAATTATTTTAAAAAGTAATTGATGTTACAATATTATTGAATTGTTTAACTCCTTATTTGTAAAAGTATTCGATTTCATTATCGTTATTTTCTTGATACGTGTTTAAATGTTGTTTGAAATAATCGATGCAATTTTTCTTAGCAACAACTATAAAAGTTCATTGAATTGTAATAAATACTCAAACATTTTTTATCTCGTTTAATTTGTAAAAAATACAGTATCAACAATAAATCTTATTTTCATTTAACTCTTCATCAAACGCGATCAATAGTAGTAGGATACACTAGCGTTTAATCTTTGACGCTCCTCAAAAGTCTGTTTTACGTTATTTTATGTTGAAGGTTTTCAGTGATAAGTGACCGGATAATTTTTGCAACAATATGTTCTACTATATCGTCGTCAGAGATAACTATCAAATGATCAACCATCATTTGACACTTAGTTACAATAAAATCGTCATTTTGTACAAGACACAGCTTTCTAGTGTGCACAGTTGTATTCCAAAAATATGGTAACTCCGCTGTGAAAATAGTAAATGTTTATATATTTGTTAAGGTTGTTTCAAACGAAAAAAAGAGAAAAAAACCCAGAGAATTTCGAAAAGAAAATTAAAAAGAAAAATAAATCCAATGTTTGCAATTGTAAAACATATACAACTTTACCTTTTTCCAAATTGGGGGCTAATAACGGGTTTTTGAAACCATAACCACCATTAATTAGCTCTATTGTATCGCTTAGTTGCTGCATATGAAAGAAAGATTAGAAAACATAATACAAATTCACAACCACCAAACTGTTAGTGCATGTGAGTGAAAACAATCATCGATATAAGAAAAACATAATTCAACTTCGTCACCGGTGATTTAAGAAGTCATTAATATAATTGTTTAAAAATGTGTATGACATCAGTAAAGATTTCAGCAATTTCTCTATAAAAATATGGCATTTTAAGCTAAAAGACACGAGTTGACAGCATGCAAACTAGAAAAGTTACAAACGGATTTAGGAAGGATATATCCGCATCATGCATACTACAGATTTTATTATTTAAAGACTTATATTTAAGCCGTACCATACAATTGTAACAAAAAATATTGATGCTAATCAGCACAACATTAAAGTGTATTATTAAGTTAATACAGTTTCTTGAAAGTCTAGCAACGCGAATCGGAAACAAACTTAAAAGTCTTCATAGTTTAATCATGCACAATAATTATGTCGTCTTAGATATCAAATACTTTAATAACTATTATCAAATGTTATACATCGTATGATAGTCCATGTGATTAATTCATTAACTTACGCGTTGTGACATCGGTTGTTTGTGAAAAGTGTTTTCATTTCCGCTTACTGTGATAAATCCTCGATTGATCGATTGGAAGTCTCGGTCTTTGTTGGACCCTACGTGCGGTCCAAAAGGCGACCCATGTGGAAGATCATTTGTCGCGGGGGCATGAGTCGCATATTTGAACATATACGGATTCTTTGATATGCAATTCGAGAACTTTATATAACTCCATTCTCGTTGGCGAAGATCAAAGGAGCTGTAAAAGGCTTTGCAGTGATAACAGTTATTGTAGCTGGCAGGACAGACACTTGTATTCATTTTCCCTTGAGCAAGTAACCGGTCTTGATAAAAAGTGCATGAGTTCGCAGTTAAATGCCCATCTACAGTGTGATGTCCTATGCGATCAAAATAATTGCAATGGGAACTGAGCATCATTAGTTGTCCATTCTGAAAAGCGCTATGGCCTCTTGGTGATTTTTCCGTCACAGCTTTAAATGCTGAATATTCAAGTGATGAAGACTCGGTAATCGATCGAAGTTCGGAGTCATCTGCGATTATCAAAATACAATATACATATTAAAATTCGAAACAAGAACACAAGTAGAATTGTGATAAATATTAACTAATGAATTTATTGAATATTTGATATTATTTTCGTTTTTTAGGGTAATGTATTACAAAAATATAAATTAATAAAATACTTACTCGAGTTGCGCGACTGGACAACAGTTTCATCAAAATGTTTGACTTCGTCCGTTCGAAGCTTTTCCATTTCTAACAGTGCTTCCGGTATGGCATGCTCAATGAATGTTCCTTCAACACGTTCATGCTGTGCTCGGCGCATGTGATTGACATGTAAGAACCCATACTCTTTCTGCTTTCGAACTAGAAACGCTCTTGGCATCTTATCATAGTCTTAAGCACGTACGGCAATCAAAAGCTATATTTAATGAAATAATCCACGTTATTGCAATCACCTTATTTAAATAATTATAAATGATGATTTTAAATGTCCGTTTATTAAATTTAAAAACATTGCGGTAGTTATTTAAGAATTAATTAAGTCCTCACTTAATACATTACACAGTATTATAGTGTTTCCCTTTAGAGTCACATTCTTTGTATGAAGCATATTGCTAGCTGCAATGCTTCATCACCCCTACCCGAATTAATTAAAGTGTACGTAATAGGTGTTAAGGATAAATTAATTTAACAGTTCTAATATTGTGATTATTTGGGCTTTTGATCGCTGAGTTGTTTAAATCTTCGATGATGCAATTTACGTTATTTGTCAGTTATTAAAATTTAAAAAGTTGTGCACAAGGCGCCAGTAAGACTCAGTATTTTACCAATGTATTCAAGATGAAACGAAATAAATATGAAACGCCTAGTGACTTTTTTTGTACGCACCGTCATACATCGCGATGTTTATGGGCCAATAATACAAAATTAGTGATTATTTAAGATTAGCGCATGTTCGACTCGAGTTAGTCGGTAAATAATTGATTACACAATCGTAATAATAGTTACTTGTCACTTAGTTAATATACGTTTAACATATGTTATATAAAATGCACTAAAGATAAAAAAATGTATTATAATGCACTAAATTACGTATATAATAAAATAGCAATTTTTCTGAATTGATTGTGGTGACATAACAATTTGACCAACTAGAAAGATGATAAAAGTGTTGTGTACATTTAAGTACCGGAAAGAAAAACTTTTTGCATGAACAATAGTACCTTGTTTCAAAAGAACATGAACCTAAAACAACATAAACTCATATTTGGCATATGTAGGAAAATAGCGGGCAAGATTATTATATAACACATTATATAGCTTTATATAATGACGGAACGTATTTGTATATCAAAGTCTTAGTGTAACAACATTTTTATGTCGATGTAATTCTATGTTCATACAAGGCATTCAGATCAGATAAGGATAACAATTCAGTCTACCGTTCGTTCGTCAATAATCGTCATGGCTAGACATGCTCGTTATTAGCGGGTGTTGAATCAAACCGTGACGTTATATGAACGCCATTAAACACACACGATGTCTTTGAAGTATGCACTAAATTTTTACTTTAAAGCTTTAACATTGGTTTTTCTTTGAATAGGTAAATTGATATGCAATTTACGCGATATTTGATAATATCACTTAATGCTTCATCACAGTTCAGACTTCATATTTTACAGTGTTAATAACGTTTTTTGTGTGGCTTCTTCATATGTCGTTAAATTCTTTATTAATCTACATTAGTTGCGTTACAATTATACGGACCATTTACCGTCGAAAGTATCCGCCTATAATCTTACATATTGAGCGCATAAATTCACTCGAAATAATTGAGGAAAGTAACAGAACATAATATGTAATTGTGTTTAATTGACTCTCAAATGTTCTTAAGTAGCTTCACGGACGAACTGATTATGCATGTTATTTAGAAAATTAAATTAAATTCGAAACTACTATAGGATGTTTATTCATAGACACATACACATTGGTGTGACATCATCTAAAGCAAAGGGAACAGCAGCAGTAATTTCATTTTAAAGAAGTATAACTTATCATTGGAAAACGAATTTTAAATATATATAACTAAAATACAGAAAAAAGTGACATGGATTGAATGTGTTTGCACTATTTTTCATACATTCAGAAATATCAGTTTTTATAGATAAATCCAGCTAGCACTTAACTATAACTAACTTTATAACCAAATAATATCTTGCCAGTGAAATGTATGTTGTTGAATGTTGTCAGTGATATTTATATTATTTAAACAATATCAACCAATATTCTTAAAGCATATGAACGCATTATATATGTTCAGTTTTATCTTAAACAATTTGTATCTTTATAAGATCATGAAATATACACATTATCTTTTCCTGGTTTATTGCACATAAATAGTATAAAGACGACGAGACAGCACTTCTCCTTAAAACAACCATCCAATTTATAAGTTGACAAGACTTGTTATGCGTTTATTTCTAATACAATTGATGCGAACAAAATAAAGTTAAATAATTTTATAAAAGCAAACAGGTAGCATTTTTGCTGTAGAGTATTATAAGAATGTATCCATAGAAACAGTAGTAAAATTATATTCGTTGCATCGTCACGAGTATTGTTTTATTTTTAACCAAAATCAATTTTTGCAAATCGTTCAATAAAGTCCACAAAGGCCAAATTCAATGTAATCACGGCTCTCTACTATCGTCTGGATAGTGTGTCCATTTTAGTAATATTGCGCCACTAACAGAACATGACGTGGATATGATTTGTTACATGGACATTATGTTTGATATAGAGGTATTAATCTGGAGAAACACGTACATAATGTATTACTTTGGCCTCAGAAAAGATATTATAATTGAGTTTTCCCAACTGTTTTTCACGGCATTTATTATTCCTTAGCTGCTTTGACTACATATCTTAAAATATGTCATCTGTTGCTTAAAACAAAATAAGAAGTAAATTTCGACTGCTGTGTTTACATTCAAATATTGATATTTGTATAGAAGTCAGGTAAATATACACTTTGACCCCCCATTTTTTTTCAAAAAAAGTATTGCGACTGATCCTGGTAGGGTAAAAGTATTAAATAACATATGAAAAGTTTACTGGAAAAGGACCCCCGGACAGTTTTTTTTCCAAAATGGCCGAAAAAACATATTTATGATCATAACTATATAATTCCACTGGAAAAAAGATGACCTTGGTGTCTATACCCACGCTTCGGGGGTCAAAGAATAGCTTAAAATCACCAGAAATAGTGTACATTTATTATGTAACACATAAATCCTGGCTTCCAAATATAGGCACATCCACAATAAGAAGGACCAAAAGGGCATAACGTTCGAATAATCATTAAATACAATGTAAGACTTTCGGCTGTCCACTATCACCTGATACACAATAACCTTTGTCCATAGCATTTGTCTCATAGCGTTAAACAGTCGTTCTATTCGTCTTCAGTACATACCTCTTATGAATGTTTTAATTGTCACAGTTGTTAGTCTGGCAAGGGCCACACATCAGTGCAGAGGTATCTATAGCGTCTGTAGCTGCAACTAGCTTACATCCTCTAGAACATTAACACTGTATGATTTTCAATAGCTCTTCAGATGCAACATTGCTTTGGGTCATGGTTGTAATTAATCGGTCGTTTCCCTGTTTTTACCCCCATTCATCGGGTTTTATATTATTTGCCATCCACATCAACACCATGAATTGATAATAAACGCGTTGGCTGTGACAAACTGTTGCATGTGATTTTGGGAAATTCGCTCAAGAGTGACCTATGTTTCGGCAGTAGCCACTTTCTTTGTGAAAATATTATTGCGCAGTGATTCTAAGGAATCATTGGACTTCCCACCAAACAGATCCACCAGCAAGCATTAGCCAAGATTTGACATTTTCTCTTAAGACTTGTTTGGAATGAAGAATGAACTAGTGCATAATTTCATGATAAGAACAGGTCTCATTAATTTTCCGAAATACCGACTTTACCGATGCCGAAAATCCTTGAAGTTCAATCAATGCGTGTGTTAATATGAACAAAGAGCAACTCATTGCACACTTCGTTTCCTTAAAGTCTTTCAAAAGCTAATATAATAGACTTTGTGTTCCTTTGATTGTTTGTTTACATCAAATCGGAAGTAGTGTCTTATTGTACCCTTCGAGGTTATGCAGGAGCAAATTCAGCATATATGTATCCTTGCCGATTAACTTTGTGTTGCTATAACGGGATCGTTCAACTGTTGCTTTTACAATATCAACGTCTCCATCCCCTGGTGACACAACGACATAACACTTCAGAGCTGTGTTTATCAGAGCTATCATGCCTGCCTTGTTTTTGTCACTAGACACAAATTCCTCCTTTTTTTCATGAACATTCTGTTTCTTTGAAGAAACTCTTACATCTGACTCAGTCACTATCCCAATGGCAATGTGTATCAGAGTAGGACAAGCTGTGTACGGTGAGCAGGTTGTACTATTTGACTGCACTTTCTCGAAATCAGAAGCATCTCGTTTGATGCGCGTCTGAGTAAAGTCTTTGTGTAGTGGACTTGTAGTCAAGGCCATGTCTTAGAAATCCTTCATCGTACTGTTGTACTCGGATGCTTAACGTGCAGATAGGGTCTAAAGGTTTTGCATTTGCTCGGCCATTCAACTGCCGCGAGTTAGACCACATGTGTTATTAAGATACCTCATCATTGTTTGCTCAATTACAAGACCACTGCTTAGCTCAGCCCTGCACTGATTGCTTACAAACAACGTGATCCATCAACACACTTTCTATAAAAGTCTTGATGCGTTTCCTCTAGGCTGCTCATTTGCTCAGAAAGTAATACGCAGACCGCAGGTAATTGACGTGCCCAGCTTCAGCAAAAACAAATAGACAATCGGATACTGCCTATAAATGCATCAGCTAACACCCAGTACGATTCGTCGTTATCAACATCCTTGCTAAGCTTACCATAAAGCTGATCATTCAGCCACAATTTGCTTGTCTTTGAGGTTTGGGCAAGTTCATGTTTCTTCTTCTCTGTAGCCGCCTTGAGTTCTATCAAAATCTCAGAACATGCAGCATCTGCTAGCGTTGTCTCGCTCATATAAAAGGAAGTGTACAACTCCTCGGCTTTATCAACCAGTATCTTCATCTCTAGATCTGTCTAGGTCATTCCGGATATGAGTTGGCTCTGTAGGCATTTGTCAACAAGAAAATGGCCCCACAAATCCCTCTATACAGATTTTCCTGTTATAATGTGCACAGTTGCATTTTCCTCATAGACGTCTCAAGTATATTTTTGAGACCGGTTACTTCCATGAGTGATCCTATGGACCCCAGAAAATGCATAAGGCTATGAAAACACCCCAACATAAGAACAATTCTTTTCAGGCAACTACTTTGTGGCGCATCAATGATTATTTCAGCTGTACTCCAATGGAAGGTTGAGAAGAAAATCTAATGTTTACAGAATGCACAATTTGTCTCAAGAGTACGTATTAATGAAAGGCAGAATTTGATGGACGACTGCCAACGGTTCTGGCTTCTCTGATGCAAAATATGCATCATTCCCTGCCCATTTAAACTGAAGGAGACTTCCCACAAATATCGACCCTCTTGTCATAAACCAAAAATCGCGACAGGTCCTCGAATACTACCTCATGACAAGAATGCCTTGCCAACCGGTACTCCAAGATAGGAATATTTATATTATTTTAAGTGTTCAGCCATGAGGTCTGTTTCGCGGACGCATATAGTTTCCGTGTCCCGGGGGTGATAGATGCAAATATACCCATCCCATCACTGGCGTCAATGGTGATAACAGTGTTGGCACCAATATCGGTGGAAAAGAAAACAAACATCTCCGACGAATCTTTATCACTACCTAGGGCATGAAGCTACATGAAATCCGCTGCATTTTCCTTAAATCTCATCTGTATATTAACAACAAAATGACATTCCGTGAAGAGTATCGCCGATGAATTTGAACGATATAGAAGATGGATAATTACAGACAACATTTAAAAAAATATCAGACCTGCGTATGCTTAACACTGCCTCATAGGTGTTGTGGCAACAATGCCAGTATATTGGACCCATTATGTGTACATTGCAGCATTTTAAATCAAGCTTTAAACAGGTATTTATTATGTCCAATAAACAAGAATGAGATTGAGATATCAAAGAATAACTCGTTTGATATTCAAGGAAGGGAACGAGAACCTGAGAATACTGTGAACGTCAATTGAAATACATGCAGTTTAAATAAAACATAAGCATTGAATACTTTAAGGAATATGTGAAATACGCCGTAATGGTGGAGTGTAGCCTTGCGTTCTGTAAACATACTTTTCTAGATGATGTAAACTATATAAAAACAAAGTTTGTGATCTGAGTGAAATGTTCCGCGGGATGGATATATGAAAGTGTACAACGTCTGGACAGAAAAAAGTATGTTACCCTTGAAGTAAATTGAAGATTCGTTTTATTTAAAAGAAAATATGTTTGCCGCGTTTGTTAAACAAGCGGGTGGGGTGCCCACCCAATAAGACAGTGTACATAGGTTTACATAGATACACTTAACGGTAAACCGCAAGATAGTGTCAACCGGTATATCCGATTAACTCGTCACGCTTGAGCAACGCGCATAATCGTAGATATCAGTGGACGCTTGTGGACGCTTTAACTCTGTGGCGTATTAATACTGACAATTAAAGGCTTAAACCGACACAAATTAAACTGCCTTGACAAAAATGAATAAAAGGCCCCACTCTTCATCGGCAAGTGAATGCAACACCGCCGAAACCAGCTATGTAGACTCGCCGGTTTTTGAAACGCCAAACAGCCAGCAAACAAAAACAGCGAGCAAAAAGAAAAAAAAGATAGAGCAAGAAAATCCTAAACAGAAGTCTATGGCTGATTATCTAAAAGGAAAACATTCAGATGATAAATCCGACTCTATCAGTATAGAAAAACATCTAGAGGACATCAACGCAAAACTGTCAAATGTTCTCACCAAAAATGACACTTCGATCCTTAAAAACCTGATAAAAGACACACTTGAAGAGGTCAAAGATAAGTTTCTTGGGTCTCTTATAAAACGTTTAGAAATCCTTGAAGGCAACTTATTTGACCAAACAAAAGAAATTGAAACACTGCAGAAACTTGTGAAAACTAAAAACAATGAAATAGACATTCTTAAGCAGGAACTAGTTGATGCAAATCTAAAGCACGCCGAACAACTCAATGATCTTGAACAATATGGCCGCAGAAATTCAATCCGTATAGCGGGATTGCCTAGCGACTCCGAAAACCAGCCATCGGCTGCCGTTGCAGATGAAATGGCCTCGCTTCTAACCAAAAAGCTAGGAATGCCGATTGCAACAACAGACATTGATGTTGCTCATCGTCTGGGAAAATTTGCGAAAAATAAAAGCAGGCCGGTCATTGTAAAATTCCTAAGGCGACAAACAAAGATTGAGATAATGAAAAAGGCTAAGATGCTCAAAGGTTCTCGTCTATTCATTAATGAAGACCTAACTAAGCTCAACGCCGAGGTTCTGGCGTCGCTAAGACTCAAAGAACCAGATCTCATTGAAAGGGCATGGTCTTTTGAGGGCAAACTCTTCGTGCGATACCGGGGCAGCGATCGACGAGAGACTGTGTCGTTTGTGAAATATCAAGAATGGCTCGATAAACCGTGGCCTCAGAAAAATACCACTGCAAGTCAGACATACGCGCGAAAGGTGTCGGCCGGTAACAGTAACACAAAATAAACTACCTATCTGTGTATTGATACTGCTGTCTTCATCATACGTTTTACTTTGTATGTGCTCTTACTTTTCTGTTGACGTCTTCACACGAAACAGACGAACATGGCTTTAAAAACATTATAGTGGCCCGAAAAGTTATCTTTGGCAAATGTTCTTTTTATACACTATATAGAAAATATGTAGCTTGACCGAATAGATCAACTTTTTATATGTGAACGTTTGTATGTGCTCTTACTTCTCTGTTGGCGTCTTCACACGAAACAGACGAACATGGCTTTAAAAACATTATAGTGGCCCGAAAAGTTATCTTTGGCAAATGTTCTTTTTATACACTATATAGAAGATATGTAGCTTGACCGAATAGATCAACTTTTTATATGTGAACTCTCATAAACCACCAAGACCCAAGATATACAATTTTACATGGGGCTACTGCTATAGATGTTATATACGCGCTTAAAACTCACTAATTTTGATGCATTCCTTTTACTTCAAATCTGTTTAATAAGGTGCTAATATTTTTACTAATTAAATCTTAATTCTTGTATAATACACCATTAAATGAGGGAAAACGATCCATCACATTTATAAATATTCAACTATAATAACATTGTGTCTAGACCTTATATTGCAAGAAATTTTTCCTTATGAAAATTGAATGGGTATTTTTGATTGGTATATGCTTTTTAAAGAGATATAAAATAATAATAAGGTGCTAATATTTTTACTAATTAAATCTTAAGTCTTGTATAATACACCATTAAATGAGGGAAAACGATACATCACATTTATAAATATTCAACTATAATAACATTGTGTCTAGACCTTATATTGCAAGAAATTTTTCCTTATTAAAATTGAATGGGTATTTTTGATTGGTATATGCTTTTTAAAGAGATATAAAATAATAAGCATGCGTACTTAAAACGTTTCCTTCTGCGTGTCAACATTTGTTCTATGTTTTTTGTTAAAATGTGTATATTTTTAAACTGTTTGTTGTTTTGCTTTTTATAAGTATGTAGGGCTTGTACACACACACAAATCGTATACAAACAAGCACACACGCACATACTCACACGCATACACACGCGCATACACACGCATACACACGCATACACATTTATAAATATTCAACTAACATTGTATTTAACACATTCTTTTTTAACAAATACCCTTTCTAAATAGGATATTTATAACATGTACTTTTGATGGGTATATGATTTTTTAATTAGATATGAAATAATATGCATGAGTACTTAAAACATTTCCCTATGCGTGTCCCTTTTGTTCCGTTTTTGCTGTTTAAATGTGTATATTTTGTAACTGTTTGTTGTTTTGCTTTTTCAATTATGTATGGCTTGAACACATAAAACCGAACACAAACCAGCAAACACGTACGCACACACGTACGCATACACGCACACCTTTTGTTCCGTTTTTGCTGTTTAAATGTGTGTATTTTGTAACTGTTTGTTGTTTTGCTTTTTCAATTATGTATGACTTGAACACATAAAACCGAACACAAACCAGCAAACACGTACGCACACACGTACGCACACACACACACGCACGAACGCACGCACGCACGCACGCACGCACGCACGCACGCACGCACGCACACACACACACACACACACACACACGCGCACACACACACACACACACACACACACACACACACACACACACACACACACACACACACACACGCACACACACACACACGCACGCACGCACGCACGCACGCACGCACGCACGCACGCACGCACGCACGCACGCACGCACGAACGCACGCACACACACACACACACACACACACACACACACACACACACACACATACGCATACACACACGCATACACACGCATACTCATTTATAAATATTCAACTCTGCTAACATTGTATTTAACACATTTCTTTTTAATAAATATTCCCTCTAAATAGGATATTGACAACACGTACTTTTGATAGGTATATGATTTCTTTATAGAGATATGAAATAATATGCATGAGTTTTTAAAACGCTTACTTTTGCGCGTCCCTTTTTGTTCCCTTTTTGCTGTTTAAATGTGTATATTTTGTAACTGTTTGTTGTTTTGCTTTTTTTCAATTATATATGGCTTGCACACACACAAACCGAACACAAACAAGCACTCACGTACGCATACACGCACGCACGCACGCACACACACACACGCGCGCACACATACATACGCACGCATACATGAGCGCGCAATCACACACACAAGCACACGCACACACACACACACACACGCATACATACAAGCATACGCACGAATACACATACGCATACACACAAGCATACACACGCATACACATTTATAGATATTCAACTCTACTAACATTGCATCAAACACATTTTTTTAACAAATACTCTTTCTAAATGGGATATTTTCAACTTGATTAAAAAAATAGTGTAACTACATACCATTATGCTTGGAAACTAACTTTTTGCTCTATTTTTCCCTTCTTTATTTGGAGAGGTTTTTTTTCCATATAAAAGCATAGAGCGCTTAAACTAATTTCGCTTTCGTTTTTAGGTTTAAATGCTCAATAATGCTTAAAATGCTATCGATGGCTTTGCCTGTTATTACATCTTCCGTATATTTCAAGAATTGTAGTTTTTTCCTTATGAAACTTGAAGGTGTATTTTTGATGGGTATATGCTTTACAAAAAAAATATGCATGAGTACTTAGAACGTTTTCTTTACGTGTCTATATGTGTTCCCTTTTTGTTGTTTAAATGTGTATAGTTTGTAACTGTTAAGCTTTTGCGTTGTTCATTTATGTATGACTTGCACACACACACACACACACGCACACACACAAACTAAAAGCAAACACGTTCATACACACACACGCACATACACGTACACACACGCGCGCGCGCGCACACGAACCCGAGCGCACACCCTTTTACACGTACATGCACAACACACGCGCATTTCACGCGTGTCGTTATACGTTATGCGCGCACACACCCGCAAGCACAAACACGAAAACACACGCACCGAAAGACCCCTCATACACAATGTAATAGTTTTTATTGTTTTATTAGTATTAAATTAATACACCAATCTTCGGTGTTATACATATACGTTTTTGTCTCTCAGATCACAATCTTAACTAACTTGCGTATTTCCAGTGTACGGAAGTGCGCTTTTTTGTTTTTATTGCTGACAAGTCGTTTATTTTATTTTTTCTCTCTTTTGTGATTATTTCTTTTTTCTTATTCATTTATATGGAATATTCATTCTTTTGTATCCCTTATTTTTGTTTCCTATTTTTATTTGTTTGTATGAACATCTTATGTCTTATTATAGAGAGCAACTGGACATATTTTAAAATAGAAACTTACTGGACAAGCACATACAAATTACCATTCACATCACCCTCCACCCACTTAAATGATTAAATTATGTACTTTAAATGTTAAAGGATTAAACAATAAAGACAAACGAATAAAAATCTTAAATGGTTAGACGAAAAAAAAAATAGTATATGCCTTTTACAAGAATGTCATTTGACACATACTTTAGCACAAACCTTAAAAGATGAATGGGACGGAGAAATCTATCTCAGTGGAGAACATACTAATAAACAAGGCATTGCCTTTCTGATAAAAAATAATATAGGGGTCACAGTCGATAACTTTAAGGAAATAATAATTGGTAGACAAGCAAGTATAGATATCAAAATACACGAAACACAAATAACACTAATCAACGTCTACGGCCCTAACATAGACGATTCCACATTTTACGAAACATTACAATCCTTTATAATTAATAACCAAGAAAAAAATATTATAATCGGTGGTGATTTCAATACTGTCCTGAACCCATTATTGGATAAAAAGAATGGAAACCTTTATACTCATACTAAAAATAGAAACATTTTAAATAACATAATTGTAACCTACAATATGATAGATATCTGGCGTACAGTATACCCAAACGAAAGCAAATTCACCTGGCACTCAAACACAAAACCAACAATATTTTGTAGATTAGACTATTTTTTAATATCTGAATCTCTTTGCAACATTATTGACACATGTAACATAAAACCAGGATTTATGACTGACCACTCTCTAGTTGAACTTAAACTCCACAATATACAACCTGAAAGAGGCCCAGGATACTTTAAAATTAACAACAGCATTTTATTAGATACACAATATCAAACACAAATAAAACAGGAAATATTAAATACAGTTCAAAATAATAAAGATGCAAACCCAAACACCTTATGGGAAGTAATTAAAGGAAATATACGTAACACAACAATTAGATACACATCATTTAAACAAAAAGAAACATACAAACTTGAAACTGACACCATCAAAACCATTGAAACACTTGAAAAACAATTGCATCAAACAAACACAAATGATACCACCGACATTGAAAATGAAATAACATTAAAAAAACAAATATTAGATGGAATCTATCATACACATCTCAATGGAATAATACTAAGAGCGCGTGCACAGCATGTTGAACACAATGAAAAAAATACAAAATATTTCGCAAACATTGAAAAACGTAGAAGTGAACAAAAAACTGTACACAAATTAGTAGTCAATGGCAAAGATATAACAAACAGAACTCAAATACTAGAAGAACAACGTTTATTTTTCGAAACCCTCTATAAAAGAAAAAATGTTGAAAATAACACCCTTTTTAAAAATACACATCACGCTTTAAACCAGGAGGAAAAACAACTGTGCGACGGATTGCTTAATGAATATGAATGTGGATTAGCCCTAAAAGAAATGCAAAATAACAAAAGCCCAGGATCTGATGGCATCACAATCGAATTTTATAAAATATTCTGGAATGATATAAAAACACATCTAATTAATTCACTTAACTATTCATTTAACAACGAAAACTTAACTACGCTACAAAAACAAGGTATTATATCACTTATTCCAAAACCTGGAAAAAACTTAGAATCATTATCAAACTGGCGCCCGATAAGTTTACTTAACAATGATTATAAAATTGTAACTAAAAGTATAGCAAACAGAATAAAAAAAATATTACCATCAATCATTTCAAAATCTCAATCTGGTTTCATAAAAGGACGTTACATTGGTGAAAACGTTCGTCTTATCCAAGAATGCATAAACTATTTCAACAATTCAAATAATCCTGGTCTAATATTCTTTGCAGACTTTGAAAAGGCATTCGATTCGCTTGATCATTCATTTATGTTCTCTTGCTTAGAAAATATGAACTTTGGTGAAAGTCTCATTCAATGGGTCAAACTATTCTATACCGATATTAACAGTATAATCATTAACAATGGCTTCTTTTCAAACAGTTTTAACATCGAACGAGGGGTTCGACAAGGATGTCCACTCTCATCATCCCTATTTATTATTTGCATCGAGTATCTATCACATCACATCCAATCAAATAAACACATAAAAGGCATATCACTAGAACCTGACGAAGAAATCAAACAATCCCTATTTGCTGACGATGCAACTTATTTTTTAAATGACAATTACGATTCTTTCCATAACATTATAGAGTCGCTAACCCTTTACGGAATGACATCGGGTCTTAAACTAAACAAAAGTAAATGTACTGTGCTACGAGTAGGTAAATTAAAACAAAGTAATGTTCAATATAATAAAGAAATGAAATTTAATTGGACATCCGATGAAGCCACAACGTTAGGAATTACTTTCACAAATAATGAAAAGGATACAGTTCTAAAAAATATACTACCTAAATTACAGAATTTTAAAAACTGCTTAAAATCATGGCATCATCGTAAACTTACA